>NW_026889851.1:50000-82500 GCF_033153115.1 Saccostrea echinata
ATTTTCAGATCCTGTCTCATCCACAAGTGGAATGGAGCAAGGAAAAGAAGAGGACTTGAAAGGAAAGCAAGAAAGAAAGATTGAAGGTAGGGTTAGGGTTAGGGTTAGGGTTAGGGTTAGGGTTAGGGTTAGGGTATAGGGGGTTTTACGAAGATTGCTCCGGAGCCATCTCGTCAATGTCACTTTCTGTCACGTGATTTCAGTAGGCGTGGTTATTGTTTTTCTAATTTAAATACTTTGTGTAGCGAAACTATTAAAGTTTATTTTGTCATTTCCATCATACACTTTGGCTCAGTAGGTAGAACAGCGGACTTCAGATTAAGGGGTGCCGGGTTCGATTCCCGATGGGATCGTTCATTTTATAGCTCTTTTTATTATTTTTTTAAGATGAAAGTCGCTGATTAATTGCAGATCTTTTCGAGTCAAATATTAGTATATATTGAGATTTTATACCCTTTTGTCCAAAGCTTGATTCGAAATCATTTGTATGGATATATAGAGAGATTATTGAAATCACAAGGAAGGAAGTGTTACAATAAAAAAAATAATAATTTCATTTCGTATAACAAGAATAATTCTCTGCCGCTCCCTAACCCCTCTTTTCTATCATGCAGTTTGGTTAGGGTTAGGGTTAGGGTTAGGGTTAGGGTTAGGGTTAGGGTATAGGGGGTTTTACGAAGATTGCTCCGGAGCCATCTCGTCAATGTCACTTTCTGTCACGTGATTTCAGTAGGCGTGGTTATTGTTTTTCTAATTTAAATACTTTGTGTAGCGAAACTATTAAAGTTTATTTTGTCATTTCCATCATACACTTTGGCTCAGTAGGTAGAACAGCGGACTTCAGATTAAGGGGTGCCGGGTTCGATTCCCGATGGGATCGTTCATTTTATAGCTCTTTTTATTATTTTTTTAAGATGAAAGTCGCTGATTAATTGCAGATCTTTTCGAGTCAAATATTAGTATATATTGAGATTTTATACCCTTTTGTCCAAAGCTTGATTCGAAATCATTTGTATGGATATATAGAGAGATTATTGAAATCACAAGGAAGGAAGTGTTACAATAAAAAAAATAATAATTTCATTTCGTATAACAAGAATAATTCTCTGCCGCTCCCTAACCCCTCTTTTCTATCATGCAGTTTGGTACAACTCTTACTCTAAAGAATGTTTATTAGCATATTGATGCAGCTTTTACTCTTTGTTAGGGGTAGGGTAATGGGGCTTTTATTTTAAACCATGAAATGAAAACCCGAAGAACAAATTCAATTTGTTGAGGGTTAGGGTTAGGGTTAGGGTTAGGGTTAGGGGTTAGGGTTAGGGTTAGGGTTAGGGTATAGGGGGTTTTACGAAGATTGCTCCGGAGCCATCTCGTCAATGTCACTTTCTGTCACGTGATTTCAGTAGGCGTGGTTATTGTTTTTCTAATTTAAATACTTTGTGTAGCGAAACTATTAAAGTTTATTTTGTCATTTCCATCATACACTTTGGCTCAGTAGGTAGAACAGCGGACTTCAGATTAAGGGGTGCCGGGTTCGATTCCCGATGGGATCGTTCATTTTATAGCTCTTTTTATTATTTTTTTAAGATGAAAGTCGCTGATTAATTGCAGATCTTTTCGAGTCAAATATTAGTATATATTGAGATTTTATACCCTTTTGTCCAAAGCTTGATTCGAAATCATTTGTATGGATATATAGAGAGATTATTGAAATCACAAGGAAGGAAGTGTTACAATAAAAAAAATAATAATTTCATTTCGTATAACAAGAATAATTCTCTGCCGCTCCCTAACCCCTCTTTTCTATCATGCAGTTTGGTACAACTCTTACTCTAAAGAATGTTTATTAGCATATTGATGCAGCTTTTACTCTTTGTTAGGGGTAGGGTAATGGGGCTTTTATTTTAAACCATGAAATGAAAACCCGAAGAACAAATTCAATTTGTTGATAAGCGAAAAAAAAAACAACACACACGCACACGCACAAACGTGAAAATCATAGGTAGACGGGGGGTGGGGGGGGGGGGTGGGGGTTGACAGATATTTGCTGACAAGTAATGAATTCTAATGCTTTAATATCTGTTACTTATAACCCTTGGAGTATACATATCAAAAGAAATTTTCCGTCGAAGAAACTATTTTAAAATATAAATTCTAAATTATTCTCCGAAAAAAATAAATTGCCTACCTTTTAGCGTTTTCTTCCCTTTCCGTCCGTAATCTGCTGCGTTCGAGACACTGTGTGTTTAGACTGTTCTATATGACGACGCTAACCGCGCAGCTGGCGTGTATTGGAAATCTTCTCTGTTTTAGACGCGCAGAAGAGTTCCAAACACAAAAGAGTTCCAAACACAGAAGAGTTCCAAACACAAAAGAGCTCCAAATACAGAAGAGTTATTTTGTAACCTTCAGCGATAACTTTCCAACTTTATTAAACAAAAAGAACCAAGAATGGAAATAAAATATGCTATAACTGTTACAAATGATCTTATTACATTATTTAGAGGGGTAAAATGTAATATATATTCCCCTGAAAGCAATTTGTTCAGCATCAGTTCTTAAAATCTTAAAAGGAATAAACATGGGATATCGTATTTCCTCTTTTCCAGGTTTAGGATTCGAGATTCATCTATTATTTAAATATAGTTTAACTTGAAATCTTCCTCATAATTATTACTTACTCATGTTTCTAAGCTAAGTAATTATTTGTTTTGGATCATCATTGTATGGTTAATTGTATTTCTTTTCTTTCTCTTATTTTGATCAAATTTAAGTTATTTTAAACCAAACCATTTATTTAAGGTGGATGTGTTTTAACCGCGTGTTATTAATTTACGCTATGTATGAAGTCAATTTTTTTCGCGGACATTTGTACAACAAACTTATTGCAAAAATAATGCAATATAAAGAGAGTATTAAGATACCAGCGTAATTTTCTACCATGGATTGGATCAAGGATTTTTTTCCAAAAAAGGGGGGGGGGACCACAGTAAAAAACAATCCATTTTAACTCTTCAATTTCCTGGCAAGCAAAATAAAAGTTGCCAAACGTGAAATTACTATTTCATAGCTGGAGGGGGGTGGAGTGATTGAGAGAAATTTGTTGATAAGCGAAAAAAAAAACAACAACACACACGCACACGCACAAACGTGAAAATCATAGGTAGACGGGGGGTGGGGGGTGGGGGGTGACAGATATTTGCTGACAAGTAATGAATTCTAATGCTTTAATATCTGTTACTTCTCATACAAACTTAAACTGGGTCTGCGTCACAAAAGTAGTCTCCGTTTTTAGTCGGGGCGGTCTAAAGGTCACTTTTTACTTGCTTTTTTTTTTTTATCAGTTTAATATCTCTGAAAATTCAAGGGAGGGGGGGGGGCGGACCCACCACCGCACCCCCTCAAAATCTGCGCATGGAACATAATTAAAAATTAGACATTTCGAAGAATTATGACCCCAATGAAAAAAGTACGTTTCAATAATTTGATATTTCTAGACCTAATATTTTCAACAAGTTTAAGAAAAATAAGATCTAGTAAAATGATCAATATCCAAAGTATTACCTTTTCTTGTTAACAAAAACCGGAAAACAATATTTTATATCTTACTTAAAGATACCAGATTAGTTTAAGATACCAGGTTAAGTTTAAGATACCAGGTTAGGTTTAAGATACCAGGTTAGGTTTAAGATACCAGGTTAAGTTTAAGATACCAGGTTAGGTTTAAGATACCAGGTTAGATTTAAGATACCAGGTTAAGTTTAAGATACCAGGTTAAGTTTAAGATACCAGGTTAGGTTTAAGATACCAGGTTAAGTTTAAGATACCAGGTTAAGTTTAAGATACTAGGTTAAGTTTAAGACAGGGTTAGGGTTAGGGTTAGGGTTAGGGTTTGGGTTAGGGTTAGGGTTAGGGTTAGGGTATAGGGGGTTTTACGAAGATTGCTCCGGAGCCATCTCGTCAATGTCACTTTCTGTCACGTGATTTCAGTAGGCGTGGTTATTGTTTTTCTAATTTAAATACTTTGTGTAGCGAAACTATTAAAGTTTATTTTGTCATTTCCATCATACACTTTGGCTCAGTAGGTAGAACAGCGGACTTCAGATTAAGGGGTGCCGGGTTCGATTCCCGATGGGATCGTTCATTTTATAGCTCTTTTTATTATTTTTTTAAGATGAAAGTCGCTGATTAATTGCAGATCTTTTCGAGTCAAATATTAGTATATATTGAGATTTTATACCCTTTTGTCCAAAGCTTGATTCGAAATCATTTGTATGGATATATAGAGAGATTATTGAAATCACAAGGAAGGAAGTGTTACAATAAAAAAAATAATAATTTCATTTCGTATAACAAGAATAATTCTCTGCCGCTCCCTAACCCCTCTTTTCTATCATGCAGTTTGGTACAACTCTTACTCTAAAGAATGTTTATTAGCATATTGATGCAGCTTTTACTCTTTGTTAGGGGTAGGGTAATGGGGCTTTTATTTTAAACCATGAAATGAAAACCCGAAGAACAAATTCAATTTGTTGATAAGCGAAAAAAAAAACAACACACACGCACACGCACAAACGTGAAAATCATAGGTAGACGGGGGGTGGGGGGGGGTGGGGGTTGACAGATATTTGCTGACAAGTAATGAATTCTAATGCTTTAATATCTGTTACTTATAACCCTTGGAGTATACATATCAAAAGAAATTTTCCGTCGAAGAAACTATTTTAAAATATAAATTCTAAATTATTCTCCGAAAAAAATAAATTGCCTACCTTTTAGCGTTTTCTTCCCTTTCCGTCCGTAATCTGCTGCGTTCGAGACACTGTGTGTTTAGACTGTTCTATATGACGACGCTAACCGCGCAGCTGGCGTGTATTGGAAATCTTCTCTGTTTTAGACGCGCAGAAGAGTTCCAAACACAAAAGAGTTCCAAACACAGAAGAGTTCCAAACACAAAAGAGCTCCAAATACAGAAGAGTTATTTTGTAACCTTCAGCGATAACTTTCCAACTTTATTAAACAAAAAGAACCAAGAATGGAAATAAAATATGCTATAACTGTTACAAATGATCTTATTACATTATTTAGAGGGGTAAAATGTAATATATATTCCCCTGAAAGCAATTTGTTCAGCATCAGTTCTTAAAATCTTAAAAGGAATAAACATGGGATATCGTATTTCCTCTTTTCCAGGTTTAGGATTCGAGATTCATCTATTATTTAAATATAGTTTAACTTGAAATCTTCCTCATAATTATTACTTACTCATGTTTCTAAGCTAAGTAATTATTTGTTTTGGATCATCATTGTATGGTTAATTGTATTTCTTTTCTTTCTCTTATTTTGATCAAATTTAAGTTATTTTAAACCAAACCATTTATTTAAGGTGGATGTGTTTTAACCGCGTGTTATTAATTTACGCTATGTATGAAGTCAATTTTTTTCGCGGACATTTGTACAACAAACTTATTGCAAAAATAATGCAATATAAAGAGAGTATTAAGATACCAGCGTAATTTTCTACCATGGATTGGATCAAGGATTTTTTTCCAAAAAAGGGGGGGGGGACCACAGTAAAAAACAATCCATTTTAACTCTTCAATTTCCTGGCAAGCAAAATAAAAGTTGCCAAACGTGAAATTACTATTTCATAGCTGGAGGGGGGTGGAGTGATTGAGAGAAATTTGTTGATAAGCGAAAAAAAAAACAACAACACACACGCACACGCACAAACGTGAAAATCATAGGTAGACGGGGGGTGGGGGGTGGGGGGTGACAGATATTTGCTGACAAGTAATGAATTCTAATGCTTTAATATCTGTTACTTCTCATACAAACTTAAACTGGGTCTGCGTCACAAAAGTAGTCTCCGTTTTTAGTCGGGGCGGTCTAAAGGTCACTTTTTACTTGCTTTTTTTTTTTTTATCAGTTTAATATCTCTGAAAATTCAAGGGAGGGGGGGGGGGGCGGACCCACCACCGCACCCCCTCAAAATCTGCGCATGGAACATAATTAAAAATTAGACATTTCGAAGAATTATGACCCCAATGAAAAAAGTACGTTTCAATAATTTGATATTTCTAGACCTAATATTTTCAACAAGTTTAAGAAAAATAAGATCTAGTAAAATGATCAATATCCAAAGTATTACCTTTTCTTGTTAACAAAAACCGGAAAACAATATTTTATATCTTACTTAAAGATACCAGATTAGTTTAAGATACCAGGTTAAGTTTAAGATACCAGGTTAGGTTTAAGATACCAGGTTAGGTTTAAGATACCAGGTTAAGTTTAAGATACCAGGTTAAGTTTAAGATACCAGGTTAGATTTAAGATACCAGGTTAAGTTTAAGATACCAGGTTAAGTTTAAGATACCAGGTTAGGTTTAAGATACCAGGTTAAGTTTAAGATACCAGGTTAAGTTTAAGATAC
Organism: Saccostrea echinata; assembly: GCF_033153115.1. Lineage (NCBI taxonomy): Eukaryota > Metazoa > Mollusca > Bivalvia > Ostreida > Ostreidae > Saccostrea > Saccostrea echinata. The sequence continues at coordinate 56,434 of NW_026889851.1, forward strand.
TAGGTTAAGTTTAAGACAGGGTTAGGGTTAGGGTTAGGGTTAGGGTTAGGGTTTGGGTTAGGGTTAGGGTTAGGGTTAGGGTATAGGGGGTTTTACGAAGATTGCTCCGGAGCCATCTCGTCAATGTCACTTTCTGTCACGTGATTTCAGTAGGCGTGGTTATTGTTTTTCTAATTTAAATACTTTGTGTAGCGAAACTATTAAAGTTTATTTTGTCATTTCCATCATACACTTTGGCTCAGTAGGTAGAACAGCGGACTTCAGATTAAGGGGTGCCGGGTTCGATTCCCGATGGGATCGTTCATTTTATAGCTCTTTTTATTATTTTTTTAAGATGAAAGTCGCTGATTAATTGCAGATCTTTTCGAGTCAAATATTAGTATATATTGAGATTTTATACCCTTTTGTCCAAAGCTTGATTCGAAATCATTTGTATGGATATATAGAGAGATTATTGAAATCACAAGGAAGGAAGTGTTACAATAAAAAAAATAATAATTTCATTTCGTATAACAAGAATAATTCTCTGCCGCTCCCTAACCCCTCTTTTCTATCATGCAGTTTGGTACAACTCTTACTCTAAAGAATGTTTATTAGCATATTGATGCAGCTTTTACTCTTTGTTAGGGGTAGGGTAATGGGGCTTTTATTTTAAACCATGAAATGAAAACCCGAAGAACAAATTCAATTTGTTGATAAGCGAAAAAAAAAAACAACACACACGCACACGCACAAACGTGAAAATCATAGGTAGACGGGGGGTGGGGGGGGGTGGGGGTTGACAGATATTTGCTGACAAGTAATGAATTCTAATGCTTTAATATCTGTTACTTATAACCCTTGGAGTATACATATCAAAAGAAATTTTCCGTCGAAGAAACTATTTTAAAATATAAATTCTAAATTATTCTCCGAAAAAAATAAATTGCCTACCTTTTAGCGTTTTCTTCCCTTTCCGTCCGTAATCTGCTGCGTTCGAGACACTGTGTGTTTAGACTGTTCTATATGACGACGCTAACCGCGCAGCTGGCGTGTATTGGAAATCTTCTCTGTTTTAGACGCGCAGAAGAGTTCCAAACACAAAAGAGTTCCAAACACAGAAGAGTTCCAAACACAAAAGAGCTCCAAATACAGAAGAGTTATTTTGTAACCTTCAGCGATAACTTTCCAACTTTATTAAACAAAAAGAACCAAGAATGGAAATAAAATATGCTATAACTGTTACAAATGATCTTATTACATTATTTAGAGGGGTAAAATGTAATATATATTCCCCTGAAAGCAATTTGTTCAGCATCAGTTCTTAAAATCTTAAAAGGAATAAACATGGGATATCGTATTTCCTCTTTTCCAGGTTTAGGATTCGAGATTCATCTATTATTTAAATATAGTTTAACTTGAAATCTTCCTCATAATTATTACTTACTCATGTTTCTAAGCTAAGTAATTATTTGTTTTGGATCATCATTGTATGGTTAATTGTATTTCTTTTCTTTCTCTTATTTTGATCAAATTTAAGTTATTTTAAACCAAACCATTTATTTAAGGTGGATGTGTTTTAACCGCGTGTTATTAATTTACGCTATGTATGAAGTCAATTTTTTTCGCGGACATTTGTACAACAAACTTATTGCAAAAATAATGCAATATAAAGAGAGTATTAAGATACCAGCGTAATTTTCTACCATGGATTGGATCAAGGATTTTTTTCCAAAAAAGGGGGGGGGGACCACAGTAAAAAACAATCCATTTTAACTCTTCAATTTCCTGGCAAGCAAAATAAAAGTTGCCAAACGTGAAATTACTATTTCATAGCTGGAGGGGGGTGGAGTGATTGAGAGAAATTTGTTGATAAGCGAAAAAAAAAACAACAACACACACGCACACGCAAAAACGTGAAAATCATAGGTAGACGGGGGGTGGGGGGTGGGGGGTGACAGATATTTGCTGACAAGTAATGAATTCTAATGCTTTAATATCTGTTACTTCTCATACAAACTTAAACTGGGTCTGCGTCACAAAAGTAGTCTCCGTTTTTAGTCGGGGCGGTCTAAAGGTCACTTTTTACTTGCTTTTTTTTTTTATCAGTTTAATATCTCTGAAAATTCAAGGGAGGGGGGGGGGGCGGACCCACCACCGCACCCCCTCAAAATCTGCGCATGGAACATAATTAAAAATTAGACATTTCGAAGAATTATGACCCCAATGAAAAAAGTACGTTTCAATAATTTGATATTTCTAGACCTAATATTTTCAACAAGTTTAAGAAAAATAAGATCTAGTAAAATGATCAATATCCAAAGTATTACCTTTTCTTGTTAACAAAAACCGGAAAACAATATTTTATATCTTACTTAAAGATACCAGATTAGTTTAAGATACCAGGTTAAGTTTAAGATACCAGGTTAGGTTTAAGATACCAGGTTAGGTTTAAGATACCAGGTTAAGTTTAAGATACCAGGTTAGGTTTAAGATACCAGGTTAGATTTAAGATACCAGGTTAAGTTTAAGATACCAGGTTAAGTTTAAGATACCAGGTTAGGTTTAAGATACCAGGTTAAGTTTAAGATACCAGGTTAAGTTTAAGATACTAGGTTAAGTTTAAGACAGGGTTAGGGTTAGGGTTAGGGTTAGGGTTTGGGTTAGGGTTAGGGTTAGGGTTAGGGTATAGGGGGTTTTACGAAGATTGCTCCGGAGCCATCTCGTCAATGTCACTTTCTGTCACGTGATTTCAGTAGGCGTGGTTATTGTTTTTCTAATTTAAATACTTTGTGTAGCGAAACTATTAAAGTTTATTTTGTCATTTCCATCATACACTTTGGCTCAGTAGGTAGAACAGCGGACTTCAGATTAAGGGGTGCCGGGTTCGATTCCCGATGGGATCGTTCATTTTATAGCTCTTTTTATTATTTTTTTAAGATGAAAGTCGCTGATTAATTGCAGATCTTTTCGAGTCAAATATTAGTATATATTGAGATTTTATACCCTTTTGTCCAAAGCTTGATTCGAAATCATTTGTATGGATATATAGAGAGATTATTGAAATCACAAGGAAGGAAGTGTTACAATAAAAAAAATAATAATTTCATTTCGTATAACAAGAATAATTCTCTGCCGCTCCCTAACCCCTCTTTTCTATCATGCAGTTTGGTACAACTCTTACTCTAAAGAATGTTTATTAGCATATTGATGCAGCTTTTACTCTTTGTTAGGGGTAGGGTAATGGGGCTTTTATTTTAAACCATGAAATGAAAACCCGAAGAACAAATTCAATTTGTTGATAAGCGAAAAAAAAAACAACACACACGCACACGCACAAACGTGAAAATCATAGGTAGACGGGGGGTGGGGGGGGGGTGGGGGTTGACAGATATTTGCTGACAAGTAATGAATTCTAATGCTTTAATATCTGTTACTTATAACCCTTGGAGTATACATATCAAAAGAAATTTTCCGTCGAAGAAACTATTTTAAAATATAAATTCTAAATTATTCTCCGAAAAAAATAAATTGCCTACCTTTTAGCGTTTTCTTCCCTTTCCGTCCGTAATCTGCTGCGTTCGAGACACTGTGTGTTTAGACTGTTCTATATGACGACGCTAACCGCGCAGCTGGCGTGTATTGGAAATCTTCTCTGTTTTAGACGCGCAGAAGAGTTCCAAACACAAAAGAGTTCCAAACACAGAAGAGTTCCAAACACAAAAGAGCTCCAAATACAGAAGAGTTATTTTGTAACCTTCAGCGATAACTTTCCAACTTTATTAAACAAAAAGAACCAAGAATGGAAATAAAATATGCTATAACTGTTACAAATGATCTTATTACATTATTTAGAGGGGTAAAATGTAATATATATTCCCCTGAAAGCAATTTGTTCAGCATCAGTTCTTAAAATCTTAAAAGGAATAAACATAGGATATCGTATTTCCTCTTTTCCAGGTTTAGGATTCGAGATTCATCTATTATTTAAATATAGTTTAACTTGAAATCTTCCTCATAATTATTACTTACTCATGTTTCTAAGCTAAGTAATTATTTGTTTTGGATCATCATTGTATGGTTAATTGTATTTCTTTTCTTTCTCTTATTTTGATCAAATTTAAGTTATTTTAAACCAAACCATTTATTTAAGGTGGATGTGTTTTAACCGCGTGTTATTAATTTACGCTATGTATGAAGTCAATTTTTTTCGCGGACATTTGTACAACAAACTTATTGCAAAAATAATGCAATATAAAGAGAGTATTAAGATACCAGCGTAATTTTCTACCATGGATTGGATCAAGGATTTTTTTCCAAAAAAGGGGGGGGGACCACAGTAAAAAACAATCCATTTTAACTCTTCAATTTCCTGGCAAGCAAAATAAAAGTTGCCAAACGTGAAATTACTATTTCATAGCTGGAGGGGGGTGGAGTGATTGAGAGAAATTTGTTGATAAGCGAAAAAAAAAACAACAACACACACGCACACGCACAAACGTGAAAATCATAGGTAGACGGGGGGTGGGGGGTGGGGGGTGACAGATATTTGCTGACAAGTAATGAATTCTAATGCTTTAATATCTGTTACTTCTCATACAAACTTAAACTGGGTCTGCGTCACAAAAGTAGTCTCCGTTTTTAGTCGGGGCGGTCTAAAGGTCACTTTTTACTTGCTTTTTTTTTTTTTATCAGTTTAATATCTCTGAAAATTCAAGGGAGGGGGGGGGCGGACCCACCACCGCACCCCCTCAAAATCTGCGCATGGAACATAATTAAAAATTAGACATTTCGAAGAATTATGACCCCAATGAAAAAAGTACGTTTCAATAATTTGATATTTCTAGACCTAATATTTTCAACAAGTTTAAGAAAAATAAGATCTAGTAAAATGATCAATATCCAAAGTATTACCTTTTCTTGTTAACAAAAACCGGAAAACAATATTTTATATCTTACTTAAAGATACCAGATTAGTTTAAGATACCAGGTTAAGTTTAAGATACCAGGTTAGGTTTAAGATACCAGGTTAGGTTTAAGATACCAGGTTAAGTTTAAGATACCAGGTTAGGTTTAAGATACCAGGTTAGATTTAAGATACCAGGTTAAGTTTAAGATACCAGGTTAAGTTTAAGATACCAGGTTAGGTTTAAGATACCAGGTTAAGTTTAAGATACTAGGTTAAGTTTAAGATACTAGGTTAAGTTTAAGACAGGGTTAGGGTTAGGGTTAGGGTTAGGGTTAGGGTATAGGGGGTTTTACGAAGATTGCTCCGGAGCCATCTCGTCAATGTCACTTTCTGTCACGTGATTTCAGTAGGCGTGGTTATTGTTTTTCTAATTTAAATACTTTGTGTAGCGAAACTATTAAAGTTTATTTTGTCATTTCCATCATACACTTTGGCTCAGTAGGTAGAACAGCGGACTTCAGATTAAGGGGTGCCGGGTTCGATTCCCGATGGGATCGTTCATTTTATAGCTCTTTTTATTATTTTTTTAAGATGAAAGTCGCTGATTAATTGCAGATCTTTTCGAGTCAAATATTAGTATATATTGAGATTTTATACCCTTTTGTCCAAAGCTTGATTCGAAATCATTTGTATGGATATATAGAGAGATTATTGAAATCACAAGGAAGGAAGTGTTACAATAAAAAAAATAATAATTTCATTTCGTATAACAAGAATAATTCTCTGCCGCTCCCTAACCCCTCTTTTCTATCATGCAGTTTGGTACAACTCTTACTCTAAAGAATGTTTATTAGCATATTGATGCAGCTTTTACTCTTTGTTAGGGGTAGGGTAATGGGGCTTTTATTTTAAACCATGAAATGAAAACCCGAAGAACAAATTCAATTTGTTGATAAGCGAAAAAAAAAACAACACACACGCACACGCACAAACGTGAAAATCATAGGTAGACGGGGGGTGGGGTGGGGGGTGGGGGTTGACAGATATTTGCTGACAAGTAATGAATTCTAATGCTTTAATATCTGTTACTTATAACCCTTGGAGTATACATATCAAAAGAAATTTTCCGTCGAAGAAACTATTTTAAAATATAAATTCTAAATTATTCTCCGAAAAAAATAAATTGCCTACCTTTTAGCGTTTTCTTCCCTTTCCGTCCGTAATCTGCTGCGTTCGAGACACTGTGTGTTTAGACTGTTCTATATGACGACGCTAACCGCGCAGCTGGCGTGTATTGGAAATCTTCTCTGTTTTAGACGCGCAGAAGAGTTCCAAACACAAAAGAGTTCCAAACACAGAAGAGTTCCAAACACAAAAGAGCTCCAAATACAGAAGAGTTATTTTGTAACCTTCAGCGATAACTTTCCAACTTTATTAAACAAAAAGAACCAAGAATGGAAATAAAATATGCTATAACTGTTACAAATGATCTTATTACATTATTTAGAGGGGTAAAATGTAATATATATTCCCCTGAAAGCAATTTGTTCAGCATCAGTTCTTAAAATCTTAAAAGGAATAAACATGGGATATCGTATTTCCTCTTTTCCAGGTTTAGGATTCGAGATTCATCTATTATTTAAATATAGTTTAACTTGAAATCTTCCTCATAATTATTACTTACTCATGTTTCTAAGCTAAGTAATTATTTGTTTTGGATCATCATTGTATGGTTAATTGTATTTCTTTTCTTTCTCTTATTTTGATCAAATTTAAGTTATTTTAAACCAAACCATTTATTTAAGGTGGATGTGTTTTAACCGCGTGTTATTAATTTACGCTATGTATGAAGTCAATTTTTTTCGCGGACATTTGTACAACAAACTTATTGCAAAAATAATGCAATATAAAGAGAGTATTAAGATACCAGCGTAATTTTCTACCATGGATTGGATCAAGGATTTTTTTCCAAAAAAGGGGGGGGGGACCACAGTAAAAAACAATCCATTTTAACTCTTCAATTTCCTGGCAAGCAAAATAAAAGTTGCCAAACGTGAAATTACTATTTCATAGCTGGAGGGGGGTGGAGTGATTGAGAGAAATTTGTTGATAAGCGAAAAAAAAAACAACAACACACACGCACACGCACAAACGTGAAAATCATAGGTAGACGGGGGGTGGGGGGTGGGGGGTGACAGATATTTGCTGACAAGTAATGAATTCTAATGCTTTAATATCTGTTACTTCTCATACAAACTTAAACTGGGTCTGCGTCACAAAAGTAGTCTCCGTTTTTAGTCGGGGCGGTCTAAAGGTCACTTTTTACTTGCTTTTTTTTTTTTATCAGTTTAATATCTCTGAAAATTCAAGGGAGGGGGGGGGCGGACCCACCACCGCACCCCCTCAAAATCTGCGCATGGAACATAATTAAAAATTAGACATTTCGAAGAATTATGACCCCAATGAAAAAAGTACGTTTCAATAATTTGATATTTCTAGACCTAATATTTTCAACAAGTTTAAGAAAAATAAGATCTAGTAAAATGATCAATATCCAAAGTATTACCTTTTCTTGTTAACAAAAACCGGAAAACAATATTTTATATCTTACTTAAAGATACCAGATTAGTTTAAGATACCAGGTTAAGTTTAAGATACCAGGTTAGGTTTAAGATACCAGGTTAGGTTTAAGATACCAGGTTAAGTTTAAGATACCAGGTTAGGTTTAAGATACCAGGTTAGATTTAAGATACCAGGTTAAGTTTAAGATACCAGGTTAAGTTTAAGATACCAGGTTAGGTTTAAGATACCAGGTTAAGTTTAAGATACCAGGTTAAGTTTAAGATACTAGGTTAAGTTTAAGACAGGGTTAGGGTTAGGGTTAGGGTTAGGGTATAGGGGGTTTTACGAAGATTGCTCCGGAGCCATCTCGTCAATGTCACTTTCTGTCACGTGATTTCAGTAGGCGTGGTTATTGTTTTTCTAATTTAAATACTTTGTGTAGCGAAACTATTAAAGTTTATTTTGTCATTTCCATCATACACTTTGGCTCAGTAGGTAGAACAGCGGACTTCAGATTAAGGGGTGCCGGGTTCGATTCCCGATGGGATCGTTCATTTTATAGCTCTTTTTATTATTTTTTTAAGATGAAAGTCGCTGATTAATTGCAGATCTTTTCGAGTCAAATATTAGTATATATTGAGATTTTATACCCTTTTGTCCAAAGCTTGATTCGAAATCATTTGTATGGATATATAGAGAGATTATTGAAATCACAAGGAAGGAAGTGTTACAATAAAAAAAATAATAATTTCATTTCGTATAACAAGAATAATTCTCTGCCGCTCCCTAACCCCTCTTTTCTATCATGCAGTTTGGTTAGGGTTAGGGTTAGGGTTAGGGTTAGGGTTAGGGTTAGGGTATAGGGGGTTTTACGAAGATTGCTCCGGAGCCATCTCGTCAATGTCACTGGGTTAGGGTTAGGGTTAGGGTTAGGGTTAGGGTTAGGGTTAGGGTTAGGTGTTAGGGTTAGGGTTAGGGTTAGGGTATAGGCACAAAACGAAGTTGCCGGAACTAGGTCATGCCGGAATTAGGTCAAACCAAATGAAAGTGAAAGTGAAAGTCATGGATAAAAGTCATAGTAAAGGAAATAGTGGAATTTTCCGAAGCTCATAACTCTCTTATTTATTATCGGAATTAGACGAGTTTGGTGTCGTTGGAAAGGTAAGAAAACGGACAATAAGACTATGAGAGAGTTTTAAAGTGCAGGTAGCCAGAAAGGGCGAAAACATGGGTTGTAATTAAAACCAAAGATTGTACTTAAAAAGTAACAGAATGAGATTTGTTGACCGTTTTCAACTTGAAATATCTTGAGATTGAAATGTTCTAATTTAATCGCGACAATGTATAGTATGTGAGAACTTTACAAAACATAACATGTTACTAATTGTTCGCAATGCTCGGTTAGTCGTAAACTCATGTCGCAACAAATTAAGAATGACTTCAGTGATTTGGACATGTCGCGACACCAGACATGTCCTTATTTTTGTCGATTACGTATCGAATAGAAATTTGTGGCTTTATATTTGCACGGTTAACTTAGACAAAGGAAAAGAAAGCCTAATTTCACTTTTATTTCTTGTATTTTTAAGAAATACAAGAAAAATGTATATTTGTTGGGACCTAGAAAAATTCACCTAAAATGCTATTGACCTCTGAGCAGAGGTCCAATATTTGTTTGATTTTTCGATTATTCCTGTGAAATGAAGATTATTTTTGTTTGTTCTGTTTTATCAAATACAAAATGATTTATAAGGAGAAATAAATAGCCAAAAAATGCTAATAGCTTATGTAAAATATTGCTAAATTTGTGTCTCGCTAAAGATTCCACGTGTATGTTAATTTTACATTATTTACTACTTCAATAATATTCATTTTCAAGTAATATCTTAATAACCTTACGATGGAGTATTTTGCCTACCTTTTTCACGTCTTCTTTTTTCCACTGTCTGTGAAACTATGCGCTTACCCTATTCAAAGTCGGCGCGCGCTCAAAGTGTTGACCTAAGCATTTCACACCTGTTGCGGATGGCATCCTATACACAAAGCCTGCGAGTGCGTCTACAGCGGACCACGCAATACACAGCGAAAGCTTTATGTGATGAAATAATTAGTGGACTGCACTAGCTTTTAACCCGCGCTGATGTCTTGATAATTTAATGTACAAAGATTAAAGTGGATTTTTTCATCTCTCTGAGTTGTCTTTTCTTGTCATGTCATGAATAGAAGTAACAGTAAAGGAAATTGAAAAGAGGGGTTGGACGGGTTATCGTGGTCAGATCTCGACAACCCGGACGTTGCTGAGGAAGTCTCAATGAGAGCTTTTCAAGTGTCGAGGAAAGGGATTTGGCTGGGAATGAATTCGAATTTCCGTTTTGCACCAAGTTCTTTTTCGGCTTCTAACTGGAAAACGGTGCGCGCTAGACCCCCAAATGCTTGTATTTGGAAAGTTGTGTAGATCTCAAGGAATCCACATACCAAAGCTCAGCCTCAGTGCTCCAAGGGCATGCAACCTATGGGCATTTGAAGAAAATGTGCTGTAATTCCAGTTGGACAGGAAGGCGAGGTCGGCGGAAGTCGAAAATTTGGGACGAAAGGGAACTTCTCTTCCCATGAAAGGTGAAGTAGGTCTTGAAATGCTTACCTCAATCCTTCTTTCTGAAATGACCAAAAAGTGCTCAGAAGGGGTGGTAAATTGACGCCAAATTGAAAGGTCCGTATCTCTCTTCGTTTTCATGCGATTTTCAAACTCTTGGTGTCATTGAAAAGGTCTTGGCAAGTTCTGTCAACAACGCGAAGATGGTTATTAAAGGTTAAAGACGAAAAAAGTTGCGAGGGTTGAAAGATGTATGTCTCAGCAGCGTGGGTACACCTAGGCAATATTTGCTCTAGGAAGCCTCGCGAAAAATCGTAAATTGTTCTGAGCGTTATGGCTATGGATAGACGTTGTCAAGAGCTTTCTGACAAGCCCAGGAACTTGAAAATCCATAACGAAATATAGATCTTCTGCCGTTTGCAAGCATATCAAGAAAATCGCTGGTTATTCAACTTTTTGCTCTCTGAACTGACACGTACATGACATCATCGTAAAGAGCTCTTCAAGACCTTTCCAACGACACCAAGAACGTTAACATCGGAGCAGTCTGTCGAAAGATATGAGCAAAAAACGAAAAGTAAGTGTTTGCAGGGGTTAGAGTCGGGATTTGTGGGGGTTAGGGTTAGGGTTAGTGGGGGTTAGGGTTAGTGGGGGTTAGGGTTAGTGGGGTTAGGGTTAGGGTTAGGGTTAGGGTTAGGTTAGGGTTAGGTTAGGGTTAGGGTTACGGTTAGGGTTAGGTTAGGGTTAGGGTTAGGGTTAGGGTTAGGGTTAGGGTCAGGGTTAGGGTCAGGGTTAGGGTTAGGGTCAGGGTTAGGGTTAGGGTTAGGGTTAGGGTTAGGGTGAGGGTTAGGGTGAGGGTTAGGGTTAGGGTTAGGGTTAGGGTCAGGGTCAGGGTCAGGGTTAGGGTTAGGGTTAGGGTTAGGGTTAGGGTCAGGGTTAGGGTTAGGGTTAGGGTCAGGGTCAGGGTCAGGGTCAGGGTCAGGGTTAGGGTTAGGGTTAGGGTTAGGTTAGGGTTAGGGTTAGGGTTAGGGTAAGGGCACTTTGACGTGTTGCGGGTGCGGGATTGCGGGACTCCGCCTATTTTATCACGTGATTGTCAATCATTTCATTGTGAAAGTAGGTGTTTTCTTGCAGAATTTCTTTCGATTTGGACGTTTATATACTGTTGTGTTTTTAATGGGTGATTTTCTTGATGTAAGGTAATATTTCATTTGATTTTTTTAATTGCTAATTATCATGTATTGTTTGAGTAAGCAACGGCATCTTTTTTAAGGAAGTAATGCATAATCTTGCCTTATTTTTGCATTAAAAATTTACGGAAGTATAATGAATTTTTTGTGTTTAAGAGGACAAAGTTTATGTATATTTTTTTGTGTTCTTCAATAGTACCTGGTAATTTAAAGTGTATTTTCAATGGTTAATTAGGATATATTCCTTTTAATTACACAATAAGAACATATTGATTGAAATTAAGGTCATTTAAGTAAACTTCAAATGATGCTGAGTATGCACACCAGTGTACTCGGGTATACCCTAGGTATACCCGGGTTTAACCCGGGTTATACCTGGGTTTAACCCAAGATATACCCGGGTTTAACCCAGGATAATCAAGGGTTAAACCCAGGATATACCCGGGTATAACCCAGGATATACCTGGGTATTACCCAGGTATAATCAAGGATATATCTGGGTTTAACCCATGATAAACCCGAGTAATACCCAAGATATACAGGGTTAGGGTTAGGGTTAGGGTATAGGCAAAAAGCGAAGATGCACTATCTAGGTCATGCACTATCTAGGTCAAATGAAAGTGAAAGTGAAAGTCATGGATAGAAGTCAAAGTAAAGGAAAGAGTGGAATTTTCCGAAGCTCATAACTCTCTTATTTATTATCGGATTTAGACAAGTTTGGTGTCGTTGGAAAGCTAAGAAAACGGACAATAAGACGATGAGAGAGTTCTTAAAGTGCAGGTAGCTCGAAAGGGTGAAAACATGGGTTGTAATTAAAACTTAAGATTGTACTTAAAAAGTAACAGAAAACAAATTAAGAACGACTTAAGTCAATTTGGACATGTCGCGACACCAGACCTGTCCTTATTTTTGTCGATTGCGTATCGAATAGAAATCTGTTGCTTTATATGTGCACGGTTAACTTAGACGAAGGAAAAGAAAGCCTAATTTCACTTTATTTCTTGTATTTTTAAGAAATACAGGAAGGGTTAGGGTTAGGGTTAGGGTTAGGGTTAGGGTTAGGGTATAGGGTTAGGGTTAGGGTATAGGTACAAAACGAAGATGAACTATCTAGGTCATGAACTATCTAGGTCAAATGAAAGTGAAAGTCAGGGTTAGGGTTAGGGTTAGGGTTAGGGTTAGGGTATAGGGGGTTTTACGAAGATTGCTCCGGAGCCATCTCGTCAATGTCACTTTCTGTCACGTGATTTCAGTAGGCGTGGTTATTGTTTTTCTAATTTAAATACTTTGTGTAGCGAAACTATTAAAGTTTATTTTGTCATTTCCATCATACACTTTGGCTCAGTAGGTAGAACAGCGGACTTCAGATTAAGGGGTGCCGGGTTCGATTCCCGATGGGATCGTTCATTTTATAGCTCTTTTTATTATTTTTTTAAGATGAAAGTCGCTGATTAATTGCAGATCTTTTCGAGTCAAATATTAGTATATATTGAGATTTTATACCCTTTTGTCCAAAGCTTGATTCGAAATCATTTGTATGGATATATAGAGAGATTATTGAAATCACAAGGAAGGAAGTGTTACAATAAAAAAAATAATAATTTCATTTCGTATAACAAGAATAATTCTCTGCCGCTCCCTAACCCCTCTTTTCTATCATGCAGTTTGGTACAACTCTTACTCTAAAGAATGTTTATTAGCATATTGATGCAGCTTTTACTCTTTGTTAGGGGTAGGGTAATGGGGCTTTTATTTTAAACCATGAAATGAAAACCCGAAGAACAAATTCAATTTGTTGATAAGCGAAAAAAAAAACAACACACACGCACACGCACAAACGTGAAAATCATAGGTAGACGGGGGGTGGGGGGGGGGGTGGGGGTTGACAGATATTTGCTGACAAGTAATGAATTCTAATGCTTTAATATCTGTTACTTATAACCCTTGGAGTATACATATCAAAAGAAATTTTCCGTCGAAGAAACTATTTTAAAATATAAATTCTAAATTATTCTCCGAAAAAAATAAATTGCCTACCTTTTAGCGTTTTCTTCCCTTTCCGTCCGTAATCTGCTGCGTTCGAGACACTGTGTGTTTAGACTGTTCTATATGACGACGCTAACCGCGCAGCTGGCGTGTATTGGAAATCTTCTCTGTTTTAGACGCGCAGAAGAGTTCCAAACACAAAAGAGTTCCAAACACAGAAGAGTTCCAAACACAAAAGAGCTCCAAATACAGAAGAGTTATTTTGTAACCTTCAGCGATAACTTTCCAACTTTATTAAACAAAAAGAACCAAGAATGGAAATAAAATATGCTATAACTGTTACAAATGATCTTATTACATTATTTAGAGGGGTAAAATGTAATATATATTCCCCTGAAAGCAATTTGTTCAGCATCAGTTCTTAAAATCTTAAAAGGAATAAACATGGGATATCGTATTTCCTCTTTTCCAGGTTTAGGATTCGAGATTCATCTATTATTTAAATATAGTTTAACTTGAAATCTTCCTCATAATTATTACTTACTCATGTTTCTAAGCTAAGTAATTATTTGTTTTGGATCATCATTGTATGGTTAATTGTATTTCTTTTCTTTCTCTTATTTTGATCAAATTTAAGTTATTTTAAACCAAACCATTTATTTAAGGTGGATGTGTTTTAACCGCGTGTTATTAATTTACGCTATGTATGAAGTCAATTTTTTTCGCGGACATTTGTACAACAAACTTATTGCAAAAATAATGCAATATAAAGAGAGTATTAAGATACCAGCGTAATTTTCTACCATGGATTGGATCAAGGATTTTTTTCCAAAAAAGGGGGGGGGGGACCACAGTAAAAAACAATCCATTTTAACTCTTCAATTTCCTGGCAAGCAAAATAAAAGTTGCCAAACGTGAAATTACTATTTCATAGCTGGAGGGGGGTGGAGTGATTGAGAGAAATTTGTTGATAAGCGAAAAAAAAAACAACAACACACACGCACACGCACAAACGTGAAAATCATAGGTAGACGGGGGGTGGGGGGTGGGGGGTGACAGATATTTGCTGACAAGTAATGAATTCTAATGCTTTAATATCTGTTACTTCTCATACAAACTTAAACTGGGTCTGCGTCACAAAAGTAGTCTCCGTTTTTAGTCGGGGCGGTCTAAAGGTCACTTTTTACTTGCTTTTTTTTTTTTTATCAGTTTAATATCTCTGAAAATTCAAGGGAGGGGGGGGGGGCGGACCCACCACCGCACCCCCTCAAAATCTGCGCATGGAACATAATTAAAAATTAGACATTTCGAAGAATTATGACCCCAATGAAAAAAGTACGTTTCAATAATTTGATATTTCTAGACCTAATATTTTCAACAAGTTTAAGAAAAATAAGATCTAGTAAAATGATCAATATCCAAAGTATTACCTTTTCTTGTTAACAAAAACCGGAAAACAATATTTTATATCTTACTTAAAGATACCAGATTAGTTTAAGATACCAGGTTAAGTTTAAGATACCAGGTTAGGTTTAAGATACCAGGTTAGGTTTAAGATACCAGGTTAAGTTTAAGATACCAGGTTAGGTTTAAGATACCAGGTTAGATTTAAGATACCAGGTTAAGTTTAAGATACCAGGTTAAGTTTAAGATACCAGGTTAGGTTTAAGATACCAGGTTAAGTTTAAGATACCAGGTTAAGTTTAAGATACTAGGTTAAGTTTAAGACAGGGTTAGGGTTAGGGTTAGGGTTAGGGTTAGGGTTTGGGTTAGGGTTAGGGTTAGGGTATAGGGGGTTTTACGAAGATTGCTCCGGAGCCATCTCGTCAATGTCACTTTCTGTCACGTGATTTCAGTAGGCGTGGTTATTGTTTTTCTAATTTAAATACTTTGTGTAGCGAAACTATTAAAGTTTATTTTGTCATTTCCATCATACACTTTGGCTCAGTAGGTAGAACAGCGGACTTCAGATTAAGGGGTGCCGGGTTCGATTCCCGATGGGATCGTTCATTTTATAGCTCTTTTTATTATTTTTTTAAGATGAAAGTCGCTGATTAATTGCAGATCTTTTCGAGTCAAATATTAGTATATATTGAGATTTTATACCCTTTTGTCCAAAGCTTGATTCGAAATCATTTGTATGGATATATAGAGAGATTATTGAAATCACAAGGAAGGAAGTGTTACAATAAAAAAAATAATAATTTCATTTCGTATAACAAGAATAATTCTCTGCCGCTCCCTAACCCCTCTTTTCTATCATGCAGTTTGGTACAACTCTTACTCTAAAGAATGTTTATTAGCATATTGATGCAGCTTTTACTCTTTGTTAGGGGTAGGGTAATGGGGCTTTTATTTTAAACCATGAAATGAAAACCCGAAGAACAAATTCAATTTGTTGATAAGCGAAAAAAAAAAACAACACACACGCACACGCACAAACGTGAAAATCATAGGTAGACGGGGGGTGGGGGGGGGTGGGGGTTGACAGATATTTGCTGACAAGTAATGAATTCTAATGCTTTAATATCTGTTACTTATAACCCTTGGAGTATACATATCAAAAGAAATTTTCCGTCGAAGAAACTATTTTAAAATATAAATTCTAAATTATTCTCCGAAAAAAATAAATTGCCTACCTTTTAGCGTTTTCTTCCCTTTCCGTCCGTAATCTGCTGCGTTCGAGACACTGTGTGTTTAGACTGTTCTATATGACGACGCTAACCGCGCAGCTGGCGTGTATTGGAAATCTTCTCTGTTTTAGACGCGCAGAAGAGTTCCAAACACAAAAGAGTTCCAAACACAGAAGAGTTCCAAACACAAAAGAGCTCCAAATACAGAAGAGTTATTTTGTAACCTTCAGCGATAACTTTCCAACTTTATTAAACAAAAAGAACCAAGAATGGAAATAAAATATGCTATAACTGTTACAAATGATCTTATTACATTATTTAGAGGGGTAAAATGTAATATATATTCCCCTGAAAGCAATTTGTTCAGCATCAGTTCTTAAAATCTTAAAAGGAATAAACATGGGATATCGTATTTCCTCTTTTCCAGGTTTAGGATTCGAGATTCATCTATTATTTAAATATAGTTTAACTTGAAATCTTCCTCATAATTATTACTTACTCATGTTTCTAAGCTAAGTAATTATTTGTTTTGGATCATCATTGTATGGTTAATTGTATTTCTTTTCTTTCTCTTATTTTGATCAAATTTAAGTTATTTTAAACCAAACCATTTATTTAAGGTGGATGTGTTTTAACCGCGTGTTATTAATTTACGCTATGTATGAAGTCAATTTTTTTCGCGGACATTTGTACAACAAACTTATTGCAAAAATAATGCAATATAAAGAGAGTATTAAGATACCAGCGTAATTTTCTACCATGGATTGGATCAAGGATTTTTTTCCAAAAAAGGGGGGGGGGGACCACAGTAAAAAACAATCCATTTTAACTCTTCAATTTCCTGGCAAGCAAAATAAAAGTTGCCAAACGTGAAATTACTATTTCATAGCTGGAGGGGGGTGGAGTGATTGAGAGAAATTTGTTGATAAGCGAAAAAAAAAACAACAACACACACGCACACGCAAAAACGTGAAAATCATAGGTAGACGGGGGGTGGGGGGTGGGGGGTGACAGATATTTGCTGACAAGTAATGAATTCTAATGCTTTAATATCTGTTACTTCTCATACAAACTTAAACTGGGTCTGCGTCACAAAAGTAGTCTCCGTTTTTAGTCGGGGCGGTCTAAAGGTCACTTTTTACTTGCTTTTTTTTTTATCAGTTTAATATCTCTGAAAATTCAAGGGAGGGGGGGGGGGGGCGGACCCACCACCGCACCCCCTCAAAATCTGCGCATGGAACATAATTAAAAATTAGACATTTCGAAGAATTATGACCCCAATGAAAAAAGTACGTTTCAATAATTTGATATTTCTAGACCTAATATTTTCAACAAGTTTAAGAAAAATAAGATCTAGTAAAATGATCAATATCCAAAGTATTACCTTTTCTTGTTAACAAAAACCGGAAAACAATATTTTATATCTTACTTAAAGATACCAGATTAGTTTAAGATACCAGGTTAAGTTTAAGATACCAGGTTAGGTTTAAGATACCAGGTTAGGTTTAAGATACCAGGTTAAGTTTAAGATACCAGGTTAGGTTTAAGATACCAGGTTAGATTTAAGATACCAGGTTAAGTTTAAGATACCAGGTTAAGTTTAAGATACCAGGTTAGGTTTAAGATACCAGGTTAAGTTTAAGATACCAGGTTAAGTTTAAGATACTAGGTTAAGTTTAAGACAGGGTTAGGGTTAGGGTTAGGGTTAGGGTTTGGGTTAGGGTTAGGGTTAGGGTTAGGGTATAGGGGGTTTTACGAAGATTGCTCCGGAGCCATCTCGTCAATGTCACTTTCTGTCACGTGATTTCAGTAGGCGTGGTTATTGTTTTTCTAATTTAAATACTTTGTGTAGCGAAACTATTAAAGTTTATTTTGTCATTTCCATCATACACTTTGGCTCAGTAGGTAGAACAGCGGACTTCAGATTAAGGGGTGCCGGGTTCGATTCCCGATGGGATCGTTCATTTTATAGCTCTTTTTATTATTTTTTTAAGATGAAAGTCGCTGATTAATTGCAGATCTTTTCGAGTCAAATATTAGTATATATTGAGATTTTATACCCTTTTGTCCAAAGCTTGATTCGAAATCATTTGTATGGATATATAGAGAGATTATTGAAATCACAAGGAAGGAAGTGTTACAATAAAAAAAATAATAATTTCATTTCGTATAACAAGAATAATTCTCTGCCGCTCCCTAACCCCTCTTTTCTATCATGCAGTTTGGTACAACTCTTACTCTAAAGAATGTTTATTAGCATATTGATGCAGCTTTTACTCTTTGTTAGGGGTAGGGTAATGGGGCTTTTATTTTAAACCATGAAATGAAAACCCGAAGAACAAATTCAATTTGTTGATAAGCGAAAAAAAAAACAACACACACGCACACGCACAAACGTGAAAATCATAGGTAGACGGGGGGTGGGGGGGGGGGGTGGGGGTTGACAGATATTTGCTGACAAGTAATGAATTCTAATGCTTTAATATCTGTTACTTATAACCCTTGGAGTATACATATCAAAAGAAATTTTCCGTCGAAGAAACTATTTTAAAATATAAATTCTAAATTATTCTCCGAAAAAAATAAATTGCCTACCTTTTAGCGTTTTCTTCCCTTTCCGTCCGTAATCTGCTGCGTTCGAGACACTGTGTGTTTAGACTGTTCTATATGACGACGCTAACCGCGCAGCTGGCGTGTATTGGAAATCTTCTCTGTTTTAGACGCGCAGAAGAGTTCCAAACACAAAAGAGTTCCAAACACAGAAGAGTTCCAAACACAAAAGAGCTCCAAATACAGAAGAGTTATTTTGTAACCTTCAGCGATAACTTTCCAACTTTATTAAACAAAAAGAACCAAGAATGGAAATAAAATATGCTATAACTGTTACAAATGATCTTATTACATTATTTAGAGGGGTAAAATGTAATATATATTCCCCTGAAAGCAATTTGTTCAGCATCAGTTCTTAAAATCTTAAAAGGAATAAACATAGGATATCGTATTTCCTCTTTTCCAGGTTTAGGATTCGAGATTCATCTATTATTTAAATATAGTTTAACTTGAAATCTTCCTCATAATTATTACTTACTCATGTTTCTAAGCTAAGTAATTATTTGTTTTGGATCATCATTGTATGGTTAATTGTATTTCTTTTCTTTCTCTTATTTTGATCAAATTTAAGTTATTTTAAACCAAACCATTTATTTAAGGTGGATGTGTTTTAACCGCGTGTTATTAATTTACGCTATGTATGAAGTCAATTTTTTTCGCGGACATTTGTACAACAAACTTATTGCAAAAATAATGCAATATAAAGAGAGTATTAAGATACCAGCGTAATTTTCTACCATGGATTGGATCAAGGATTTTTTTCCAAAAAAGGGGGGGGGACCACAGTAAAAAACAATCCATTTTAACTCTTCAATTTCCTGGCAAGCAAAATAAAAGTTGCCAAACGTGAAATTACTATTTCATAGCTGGAGGGGGGTGGAGTGATTGAGAGAAATTTGTTGATAAGCGAAAAAAAAAACAACAACACACACGCACACGCACAAACGTGAAAATCATAGGTAGACGGGGGGTGGGGGGTGGGGGGTGACAGATATTTGCTGACAAGTAATGAATTCTAATGCTTTAATATCTGTTACTTCTCATACAAACTTAAACTGGGTCTGCGTCACAAAAGTAGTCTCCGTTTTTAGTCGGGGCGGTCTAAAGGTCACTTTTTACTTGCTTTTTTTTTTTTTATCAGTTTAATATCTCTGAAAATTCAAGGGAGGGGGGGGGCGGACCCACCACCGCACCCCCTCAAAATCTGCGCATGGAACATAATTAAAAATTAGACATTTCGAAGAATTATGACCCCAATGAAAAAAGTACGTTTCAATAATTTGATATTTCTAGACCTAATATTTTCAACAAGTTTAAGAAAAATAAGATCTAGTAAAATGATCAATATCCAAAGTATTACCTTTTCTTGTTAACAAAAACCGGAAAACAATATTTTATATCTTACTTAAAGATACCAGATTAGTTTAAGATACCAGGTTAAGTTTAAGATACCAGGTTAGGTTTAAGATACCAGGTTAGGTTTAAGATACCAGGTTAAGTTTAAGATACCAGGTTAGGTTTAAGATACCAGGTTAGATTTAAGATACCAGGTTAAGTTTAAGATACCAGGTTAAGTTTAAGATACCAGGTTAGGTTTAAGATACCAGGTTAAGTTTAAGATACCAGGTTAAGTTTAAGATACTAGGTTAAGTTTAAGACAGGGTTAGGGTTAGGGTTAGGGTTAGGGTATAGGGGGTTTTACGAAGATTGCTCCGGAGCCATCTCGTCAATGTCACTTTCTGTCACGTGATTTCAGTAGGCGTGGTTATTGTTTTTCTAATTTAAATACTTTGTGTAGCGAAACTATTAAAGTTTATTTTGTCATTTCCATCATACACTTTGGCTCAGTAGGTAGAACAGCGGACTTCAGATTAAGGGGTGCCGGGTTCGATTCCCGATGGGATCGTTCATTTTATAGCTCTTTTTATTATTTTTTTAAGATGAAAGTCGCTGATTAATTGCAGATCTTTTCGAGTCAAATATTAGTATATATTGAGATTTTATACCCTTTTGTCCAAAGCTTGATTCGAAATCATTTGTATGGATATATAGAGAGATTATTGAAATCACAAGGAAGGAAGTGTTACAATAAAAAAAATAATAATTTCATTTCGTATAACAAGAATAATTCTCTGCCGCTCCCTAACCCCTCTTTTCTATCATGCAGTTTGGTACAACTCTTACTCTAAAGAATGTTTATTAGCATATTGATGCAGCTTTTACTCTTTGTTAGGGGTAGGGTAATGGGGCTTTTATTTTAAACCATGAAATGAAAACCCGAAGAACAAATTCAATTTGTTGATAAGCGAAAAAAAAAACAACACACACGCACACGCACAAACGTGAAAATCATAGGTAGACGGGGGGTGGGGGGGGGGGTGGGGGTTGACAGATATTTGCTGACAAGTAATGAATTCTAATGCTTTAATATCTGTTACTTATAACCCTTGGAGTATACATATCAAAAGAAATTTTCCGTCGAAGAAACTATTTTAAAATATAAATTCTAAATTATTCTCCGAAAAAAATAAATTGCCTACCTTTTAGCGTTTTCTTCCCTTTCCGTCCGTAATCTGCTGCGTTCGAGACACTGTGTGTTTAGACTGTTCTATATGACGACGCTAACCGCGCAGCTGGCGTGTATTGGAAATCTTCTCTGTTTTAGACGCGCAGAAGAGTTCCAAACACAAAAGAGTTCCAAACACAGAAGAGTTCCAAACACAAAAGAGCTCCAAATACAGAAGAGTTATTTTGTAACCTTCAGCGATAACTTTCCAACTTTATTAAACAAAAAGAACCAAGAATGGAAATAAAATATGCTATAACTGTTACAAATGATCTTATTACATTATTTAGAGGGGTAAAATGTAATATATATTCCCCTGAAAGCAATTTGTTCAGCATCAGTTCTTAAAATCTTAAAAGGAATAAACATGGGATATCGTATTTCCTCTTTTCCAGGTTTAGGATTCGAGATTCATCTATTATTTAAATATAGTTTAACTTGAAATCTTCCTCATAATTATTACTTACTCATGTTTCTAAGCTAAGTAATTATTTGTTTTGGATCATCATTGTATGGTTAATTGTATTTCTTTTCTTTCTCTTATTTTGATCAAATTTAAGTTATTTTAAACCAAACCATTTATTTAAGGTGGATGTGTTTTAACCGCGTGTTATTAATTTACGCTATGTATGAAGTCAATTTTTTTCGCGGACATTTGTACAACAAACTTATTGCAAAAATAATGCAATATAAAGAGAGTATTAAGATACCAGCGTAATTTTCTACCATGGATTGGATCAAGGATTTTTTTCCAAAAAAGGGGGGGGGGACCACAGTAAAAAACAATCCATTTTAACTCTTCAATTTCCTGGCAAGCAAAATAAAAGTTGCCAAACGTGAAATTACTATTTCATAGCTGGAGGGGGGTGGAGTGATTGAGAGAAATTTGTTGATAAGCGAAAAAAAAAACAACAACACACACGCACACGCACAAACGTGAAAATCATAGGTAGACGGGGGGTGGGGGGTGGGGGGTGACAGATATTTGCTGACAAGTAATGAATTCTAATGCTTTAATATCTGTTACTTCTCATACAAACTTAAACTGGGTCTGCGTCACAAAAGTAGTCTCCGTTTTTAGTCGGGGCGGTCTAAAGGTCACTTTTTACTTGCTTTTTTTTTTTTATCAGTTTAATATCTCTGAAAATTCAAGGGAGGGGGGGGGCGGACCCACCACCGCACCCCCTCAAAATCTGCGCATGGAACATAATTAAAAATTAGACATTTCGAAGAATTATGACCCCAATGAAAAAAGTACGTTTCAATAATTTGATATTTCTAGACCTAATATTTTCAACAAGTTTAAGAAAAATAAGATCTAGTAAAATGATCAATATCCAAAGTATTACCTTTTCTTGTTAACAAAAACCGGAAAACAATATTTTATATCTTACTTAAAGATACCAGATTAGTTTAAGATACCAGGTTAAGTTTAAGATACCAGGTTAGGTTTAAGATACCAGGTTAGGTTTAAGATACCAGGTTAAGTTTAAGATACCAGGTTAGGTTTAAGATACCAGGTTAGATTTAAGATACCAGGTTAAGTTTAAGATACCAGGTTAAGTTTAAGATACCAGGTTAGGTTTAAGATACCAGGTTAAGTTTAAGATACTAGGTTAAGTTTAAGATACTAGGTTAAGTTTAAGACAGGGTTAGGGTTAGGGTTAGGGTTAGGGTTAGGGTATAGGGGGTTTTACGAAGATTGCTCCGGAGCCATCTCGTCAATGTCACTTTCTGTCACGTGATTTCAGTAGGCGTGGTTATTGTTTTTCTAATTTAAATACTTTGTGTAGCGAAACTATTAAAGTTTATTTTGTCATTTCCATCATACACTTTGGCTCAGTAGGTAGAACAGCGGACTTCAGATTAAGGGGTGCCGGGTTCGATTCCCGATGGGATCGTTCATTTTATAGCTCTTTTTATTATTTTTTTAAGATGAAAGTCGCTGATTAATTGCAGATCTTTTCGAGTCAAATATTAGTATATATTGAGATTTTATACCCTTTTGTCCAAAGCTTGATTCGAAATCATTTGTATGGATATATAGAGAGATTATTGAAATCACAAGGAAGGAAGTGTTACAATAAAAAAAATAATAATTTCATTTCGTATAACAAGAATAATTCTCTGCCGCTCCCTAACCCCTCTTTTCTATCATGCAGTTTGGTACAACTCTTACTCTAAAGAATGTTTATTAGCATATTGATGCAGCTTTTACTCTTTGTTAGGGGTAGGGTAATGGGGCTTTTATTTTAAACCATGAAATGAAAACCCGAAGAACAAATTCAATTTGTTGATAAGCGAAAAAAAAAACAACACACACGCACACGCACAAACGTGAAAATCATAGGTAGACGGGGGGTGGGGTGGGGGGTGGGGGTTGACAGATATTTGCTGACAAGTAATGAATTCTAATGCTTTAATATCTGTTACTTATAACCCTTGGAGTATACATATCAAAAGAAATTTTCCGTCGAAGAAACTATTTTAAAATATAAATTCTAAATTATTCTCCGAAAAAAATAAATTGCCTACCTTTTAGCGTTTTCTTCCCTTTCCGTCCGTAATCTGCTGCGTTCGAGACACTGTGTGTTTAGACTGTTCTATATGACGACGCTAACCGCGCAGCTGGCGTGTATTGGAAATCTTCTCTGTTTTAGACGCGCAGAAGAGTTCCAAACACAAAAGAGTTCCAAACACAGAAGAGTTCCAAACACAAAAGAGCTCCAAATACAGAAGAGTTATTTTGTAACCTTCAGCGATAACTTTCCAACTTTATTAAACAAAAAGAACCAAGAATGGAAATAAAATATGCTATAACTGTTACAAATGATCTTATTACATTATTTAGAGGGGTAAAATGTAATATATATTCCCCTGAAAGCAATTTGTTCAGCATCAGTTCTTAAAATCTTAAAAGGAATAAACATGGGATATCGTATTTCCTCTTTTCCAGGTTTAGGATTCGAGATTCATCTATTATTTAAATATAGTTTAACTTGAAATCTTCCTCATAATTATTACTTACTCATGTTTCTAAGCTAAGTAATTATTTGTTTTGGATCATCATTGTATGGTTAATTGTATTTCTTTTCTTTCTCTTATTTTGATCAAATTTAAGTTATTTTAAACCAAACCATTTATTTAAGGTGGATGTGTTTTAACCGCGTGTTATTAATTTACGCTATGTATGAAGTCAATTTTTTTCGCGGACATTTGTACAACAAACTTATTGCAAAAATAATGCAATATAAAGAGAGTATTAAGATACCAGCGTAATTTTCTACCATGGATTGGATCAAGGATTTTTTTCCAAAAAAGGGGGGGGGGACCACAGTAAAAAACAATCCATTTTAACTCTTCAATTTCCTGGCAAGCAAAATAAAAGTTGCCAAACGTGAAATTACTATTTCATAGCTGGAGGGGGGTGGAGTGATTGAGAGAAATTTGTTGATAAGCGAAAAAAAAAACAACAACACACACGCACACGCACAAACGTGAAAATCATAGGTAGACGGGGGGTGGGGGGTGGGGGGTGACAGATATTTGCTGACAAGTAATGAATTCTAATGCTTTAATATCTGTTACTTCTCATACAAACTTAAACTGGGTCTGCGTCACAAAAGTAGTCTCCGTTTTTAGTCGGGGCGGTCTAAAGGTCACTTTTTACTTGCTTTTTTTTTTTTATCAGTTTAATATCTCTGAAAATTCAAGGGAGGGGGGGGGCGGACCCACCACCGCACCCCCTCAAAATCTGCGCATGGAACATAATTAAAAATTAGACATTTCGAAGAATTATGACCCCAATGAAAAAAGTACGTTTCAATAATTTGATATTTCTAGACCTAATATTTTCAACAAGTTTAAGAAAAATAAGATCTAGTAAAATGATCAATATCCAAAGTATTACCTTTTCTTGTTAACAAAAACCGGAAAACAATATTTTATATCTTACTTAAAGATACCAGATTAGTTTAAGATACCAGGTTAAGTTTAAGATACCAGGTTAGGTTTAAGATACCAGGTTAGGTTTAAGATACCAGGTTAAGTTTAAGATACCAGGTTAGGTTTAAGATACCAGGTTAGATTTAAGATACCAGGTTAAGTTTAAGATACCAGGTTAAGTTTAAGATACCAGGTTAGGTTTAAGATACCAGGTTAAGTTTAAGATACCAGGTTAAGTTTAAGATACTAGGTTAAGTTTAAGACAGGGTTAGGGTTAGGGTTAGGGTTAGGGTATAGGGGGTTTTA
This sequence comes from Saccostrea echinata, assembly GCF_033153115.1. NCBI lineage: Eukaryota > Metazoa > Mollusca > Bivalvia > Ostreida > Ostreidae > Saccostrea > Saccostrea echinata. Next base: position 81,713 of record NW_026889851.1, read on the forward strand.
CGAAGATTGCTCCGGAGCCATCTCGTCAATGTCACTTTCTGTCACGTGATTTCAGTAGGCGTGGTTATTGTTTTTCTAATTTAAATACTTTGTGTAGCGAAACTATTAAAGTTTATTTTGTCATTTCCATCATACACTTTGGCTCAGTAGGTAGAACAGCGGACTTCAGATTAAGGGGTGCCGGGTTCGATTCCCGATGGGATCGTTCATTTTATAGCTCTTTTTATTATTTTTTTAAGATGAAAGTCGCTGATTAATTGCAGATCTTTTCGAGTCAAATATTAGTATATATTGAGATTTTATACCCTTTTGTCCAAAGCTTGATTCGAAATCATTTGTATGGATATATAGAGAGATTATTGAAATCACAAGGAAGGAAGTGTTACAATAAAAAAAATAATAATTTCATTTCGTATAACAAGAATAATTCTCTGCCGCTCCCTAACCCCTCTTTTCTATCATGCAGTTTGGTTAGGGTTAGGGTTAGGGTTAGGGTTAGGGTTAGGGTTAGGGTATAGGGGGTTTTACGAAGATTGCTCCGGAGCCATCTCGTCAATGTCACTGGGTTAGGGTTAGGGTTAGGGTTAGGGTTAGGGTTAGGGTTAGGGTTAGGTTAGGGTTAGGGTTAGGGTTAGGGTTAGGGTAGGTATAGGCACAAAACGAAGTTGCCGGAACTAGGTCATGCCGGAATTAGGTCAAACCAAATGAAAGTGAAAGTGAAAGTCATGGATAAAAGTCATAGTAAAGGAAATAGTGGAATTTTCCGAAGCTCATAACTCTCTTATTTA
>NW_026889851.1:87500-133511 GCF_033153115.1 Saccostrea echinata
TTGGTAACTTAGAGCGGGATTTGGTAACTAACCCTAACCTATCTCCCGTTTGACTGGGTTTAAGGGCACTCGTTAAGTACGTGGGGCTGGAGGGTCTTCATCTGTATCAGGTAGTTAAAAATGGTGTTCCAACGAGGGTCCTAAGTATGAAGTATGTATGAATTATATGAGCAAGCGTGATTTGGTAACTTAGAGCGGGATTTGGTAACTAACCCTAACCTATCTCCCGTTTGACTGGGTTTAAGGGCAATCGTTAACTACGTGGGACTGGAGGGTCTTCATCTGTATCAGGTAGTTAAAAATGGTGTTCCAACGAGGGTCCTAAGTATGAATTATGTACGATTTATATGAGCAAGCGTGATTTGGTAACTTAGAGCGGGATTTGGTAACGGTATATCGGGATTTGGTAACAAAGCGGCATTGGGTATCTTGTGCGGGAAATGGTATCCTAGAGCGGGATTTGGTAACTACCCTAACCTATCTCCCGTTTGACTGGGTTTAAAGGCACTCGTTAAGTACGTGGGGCTGGAGGGTCTTAATCTGTATCAGGTAGTTAAAAATGGTGTTCCAACGGGGGTCCTAAGTATGACTTATGTATGAATTATATGAGCAAGCGTTAAATGGTAACTTAGAGCGGGATTTGGTAACGGTATAGCCGGATTTGGTAACAAAGCGGGATTGGGTAACTTGTGCCGGAAATATTGACTTGATTTCATTTGAATCCTATTTTACGGGCATAGGGCATTAAGAAGAGTACCTAAATGTCTGTTAGACCGTACGTTCTCAGAGATATTTAAAGAAGAAGCTCTTGGCTACTGTACTTCAGGAAATCAAAGCCAAAAGGTCAATTGGTCAATTAAATTATATTCCTTCTTGAATTTTCGGAGATAAAGTGCTATGTGTTCTATGAGATGGGGGCCTAGATAGCGTCTACTATAGTACAGAGTAAACTGACAGTGGAGACTTATGCTGCTTCAGTTTCACGCTAGCAAGTACTAACAATACGATCACTTATTATTAGGAAACAAAATATGGGCAAAAATTTATGATATTTAGAAGAATAAGCCTTCATCAATTGTGTTTCAGACCGTTCCTTTTATCATCACTATATCACCTATTACACCTAACCTAATATACCTGTACACCTACCCATTGCCCTTTCCTAGTATACCCTGAACAATTACACATTTTTCTTGTATACCCATTACCCCTAACCCTGATCTAATATACTCTGACTCATTTCTCATTAAGCTGATCTAGTATACCTCCACCCATTACCCAATACACCTTACTTAGCATACCCTTTCTAATAATTCATGATTTTTTTTTTTCAAATTCATTTGATTTTTCGTCTTACTAGCTATTAGGATCTTCTCATGAATAATTTAAAGTCTTCATGACATTCAAGAGTTTTGGAAAGTATGCAAGATATTATTTAAGTATTTTGATCGTTTCAACCAAAGTATAGCACTATAATTTCTGTTAGCATTTTATTAAATGTGTTTTAATGAAGAGTTCTTTCCGCTATTTGGTAACACTGAAAAAAAGACTAAGTGTAACAGAAAAAAAAAACGTTTTGGGGGTCGTGTTTTCTATACGATTTGGGTCATTTCCTATCCAAAAAAATGGGTCAAATTTTGGTCATTTTGTATTTTGTATTATTACTGAACGTTTTCAACGGTATTTGGTAACGTGAAGTGCGGGAAATGGTAACCTAAGCTCATTGACACCATTTCTAATGGGCATAACAAATGGATAAGAGCATTATTGGGTCAATGGGTTCGTAATTTTTCACATGCAGGAAGATGACACCCTTGGCTTCAATAGTTTTTGAAAACAAAGCAAATGAGTGATTTGGTAACTTAGAGCGTTATTTAGTAACCTAAAGCGATAATTGGTAACTTGTGCGGGATTTGGTAACTTGTGCGGGAAATGGTAACCTAGAGCGGGATTTGGTAACGGTGTAGCGATAATTGGTAACTTGTGCGGGATTGGGTAACTTGCGCGGGATTTGGTAACTGCCCTAACCTATCTCCCCTTTGACTGGGTTTAAGGGCAATCGCTAACTACGTGGGGCTGCAGGGTCTTCATCTGTATCAGGTAGTTAAAAATGGTGTTCCAACGAGGGTCCCAAGTACGAATTATATGAGCAAGCGTTAAATGGTAACTTAGAGAGCGGGATTTGGTAACTAACCCTAACCTATCTCCCGTTTGACTGGGTTTAAGGGCACTCGTTAACTGCGTGGGGCTGGAGGGTCTTCATCTGTATAAGGTACTTAAAAATGGTGTTCAAACGAGGGTCCTAAGTATGAATTATGTATGAATTATATGAGCAAGCGTTAAATGGTAACTTAGAGCGGGATATGGTAACTAACCCTAACCTATCTCCCGTTTGACTGGGTTTAAGGGCACTCGTTAACTACGTGGGGCTGGAGGGTCTTCATCTGTATCAGGTAGTTAAAAATGGTGTTCCAACGAGGGTCCTAAGTATGACTTATGTATGAATTATATGAGAAAGCGTGATTTGGTAACTTAGAGAGCGGGATTTGGTAACTAACCCTAACCTATCTCCCGTTTGACTGGGTTTAAGGGCAATCGTTAACTACGTGGGGCTGCAGGGTCTTCATCTGTATAAGGTACTTAAAAATGGTGTTCAAACGAGGGTCCTAAGTATGAATTATGTATGAATTATATGAGCAAGCGTTAAATGGTAACTTAGAGCGGGATTTGGTAACTAACCCTAACCTATCTCCCGTTTGACTGGGTTTAAGGGCAATCGTTAACTACGTGGGGCTGGAGGGTCTTCATCTGTATCAGGTAGTTAAAAATGGTGTTCCAACGAGGGTCCTAAGTATGACTTATGTATGAATTATATGAGAAAGCGTGATTTGGTAACTTAGAGAGCGGGATTTGGTAACTAACCCTAACCTATCTCCCGTTTGACTGGGTTTAAGGGCAATCGTTAACTACGTGGGGCTGAGGGTCTTCATCTGTATCAGGTAGTTAAAAATGGTGTTCCAACGAGGGTCCCAAGTACGAATTATATGAGCAAGCGTTAAATGGTAACTTAGAGAGTGGGATTTGGTAACTAACCCTAACCTATCTCCCGTTTGACTGGGTTTAAGGGCACTCGTTAACTACGTGGGGCTGGAGGGTCTTCATCTGTATCAGGTAGTTAAAAATGGTGTTCCAACGAGGGTCCTAAGTATGAAGTATGTATGAATTATATGAGGAAGCGTGATTTGGTAACTTAGAGCGGGATTTGGTAACGGTGTAGCCGGATTTGGTAACAAAGCGGGATTGGGTAACTTGTGCCGGAAATATTGACTTGATTTCATTTGAATCCTATTTTACGGGCATAGGGCATTAAGAAGAGTACCTAAATGTCTGTTAGACCGTACGTTCTCAGAGATATTTAAAGAAGAAACTCTTGGCTATTGTACTTCAGGAAATCAAAGCCAAAGGGTCAATTGGTCAATTAAATTATATTCCTTCTTGAATTTTCGGAGATAAAGTGCTATGTGTTCTATGAGATGGGGGCCTAGATAGCGTCTACTATAGTACAGAGTAAACTGACAGTGGAGACTTATGCTGCTTCAGTTTCACGCTAGCAAGTACTAACAATACGATCACTTATTATTAGGAAACAAAATATGGGCAAAAATTTATGATATTTAGAAGAATAAGCCTTCATCAATTGTGTTTCAGACCGTTCCTTTTATCATCACTATATCACCTATTACACCTAACCTAATATACCTGTACACCTACCCATTGCCCTTTCCTAGTATACCCTGAACAATTACTCATTTACCTTGTATACCCATTACCCCTAACCCTGATCTAATATACTCTGACTCATTTCTCATTAAGCTGATCTAGTATACCTCCACCCATTACCCAATACACCTTACTTAGCATACCCTTTCTAATAATTCCTGATTTTTTTTTTTTCAAATTCATTTGATTTTTCGTCTTACTAGCTATTAGGATCTTCTCATGAAGAATTCAAAGTCTTCATGACATTCAAGGGTTTTGGAAAGTATGCAAGATATTATTTAAGTATTTTGATCGTTTCAACCAAAGTATAGCACTATAATTTCTGTTAGCATTTTATTAAATGTGTTTTAATGAAGAGTTCTTTCCGCTATTTGGTAACACTGAAAAAAAGACTGTGTAACAGAAAAAAAACGTTTTGGGGGTCGTGTTTTCTATACGATTTGGGTCATTTCCTATCCAAAAAATGGGTCAAATTTTGGTCATTTTGTATTTTGTATTATTACTGAACGTTTTCAACGGTATTTGGTAACGTGAAGTGCGGGAAATGGTAACCTAAGCTCATTGACACCATTTCTAATGGGCATAACAAATGGATAAGAGCATTATTGGGTCAATGGGTTCGTAATTTTTCACATGCAGGAAGATGACACCCTTGGCTTCAATAGTTTTTGAAAACAAAGCAAATGAGTGATTTGGTAACTTTGAGCGTTATTTAGTAACCTAAAGCGATAATTGGTAACTTGTGCGGGATTTGGTAACTTGTGCGGGAAATGGTAACCTAGAGCGGGATTTGGTAACGGTGTAGCGATAATTGGTAACTTGTGCGGGATTGGGTAACTTGCGCGGGATTTGGTAACTGCCCTAACCTATCTCCCCTTTGACTGGGTTTAAGGGCAATCGCTAACTACGTGGGGCTGCAGGGTCTTCATCTGTATCAGGTAGTTAAAAATGGTGTTCCAACGAGGGTCCCAAGTACGAATTATATGAGCAAGCGTTAAATGGTAACTTAGAGAGCGGGATTTGGTAACTAACCCTAACCTATCTCCCGTTTGACTGGGTTTAAGGGCACTCGTTAACTGCGTGGGGCTGGAGGGTCTTCATCTGTATAAGGTACTTAAAAATGGTGTTCAAACGAGGGTCCTAAGTATGAATTATGTATGAATTATATGAGCAAGCGTTAAATGGTAACTTAGAGCGGGATTTGGTAACTAACCCTAACCTATCTCCCGTTTGACTGGGTTTAAGGGCACTCGTTAACTACGTGGGGCTGGAGGGTCTTCATCTGTATCAGGTAGTTAAAAATGGTGTTCCAACGAGGGTCCTAAGTATGACTTATGTATGAATTATATGAGAAAGCGTGATTTGGTAACTTAGAGAGCGGGATTTGGTAACTAACCCTAACCTATCTCCCGTTTGACTGGGTTTAAGGGCAATCGTTAACTACGTGGGGCTGCAGGGTCTTCATCTGTATCAGGTAGTTAAAAATGGTGTTCCAACGAGGGTCCCAAGTACGAATTATATGAGCAAGCGTTAAATGGTAACTTAGAGAGCGGGATTTGGTAACTAACCCTAACCTATCTCCCGTTTGACTGGGTTTAAGGGCACTCGTTAAGTACGTGGGGCTGGAGGGTCTTCATCTGTATCAGGTAGTTAAAAATGGTGTTCCAACGAGGGTCCTAAGTATGAAGTATGTATGAATTATATGAGGAAGCGTGATTTGGTAACTTAGAGCGGGATTTGGTAACGGTATAGCCGGATTTGGTAACAAAGCGGGATTGGGTAACTTGTGCCGGAAATATTGACTTGATTTCATTTGAATCCTATTTTACGGGCATAGGGCATTAAGAAGAGTACCTAAATGTCTGTTAGACCGTACGTTCTCAGAGATATTTAAAGAAGAAACTCTTGGCTACTGTACTTCAGGAAATCAAAGCCAAAGGGTCAATTGGTCAATTAAATTATATTCCTTCTTGAATTTTCGGAGATAAAGTGCTATGTGTTCTATGAGATGGGGGCCTAGATAGCGTCTACTATAGTACAGAGTAAACTGACAGTGGAGACTTATGCTGCTTCAGTTTCACGCTAGCAAGTACTAACAATACGATCACTTATTATTAGGAAACAAAATATGGGCAAAAATTTATGATATTTAGAAGAATAAGCCTTCATCAATTGTGTTTCAGACCGTTCCTTTTATCATCACTATATCACCTATTACACCTAACCTAATATACCTGTACACCTACCCATTGCCCTTTCCTAGTATACCCTGAACAATTACTCATTTACCTTGTATACCCATTACCCCTAACCCTGATCTAATATACTCTGACTCATTTCTCATTAAGCTGATCTAGTATACCTCCACCCATTACCCAATACACCTTACTTAGCATACCCTTTCTAATAATTCCTGATTTTTTTTTTTTCAAATTCATTTGATTTTTCGTCTTACTAGCTATTAGGATCTTCTCATGAAGAATTCAAAGTCTTCATGACATTCAAGGGTTTTGGAAAGTATGCAAGATATTATTTAAGTATTTTGATCGTTTCAACCAAAGTATAGCACTATAATTTCTGTTAGCATTTTATTAAATGTGTTTTAATGAAGAGTTCTTTCCGCTATTTGGTAACACTGAAAAAAAGACTGTGTAACAGAAAAAAAACGTTTTGGGGGTCGTGTTTTCTATACGATTTGGGTCATTTCCTATCCAAAAAATGGGTCAAATTTTGGTCATTTTGTATTTTGTATTATTACTGAACGTTTTCAACGGTATTTGGTAACGTGAAGTGCGGGAAATGGTAACCTAAGCTCATTGACACCATTTCTAATGGGCATAACAAATGGATAAGAGCATTATTGGGTCAATGGGTTCGTAATTTTTCACATGCAGGAAGATGACACCCTTGGCTTCAATAGTTTTTGAAAACAAAGCAAATGAGTGATTTGGTAACTTTGAGCGTTATTTAGTAACCTAAAGCGATAATTGGTAACTTGTGCGGGATTTGGTAACTTGTGCGGGAAATGGTAACCTAGAGCGGGATTTGGTAACGGTGTAGCGATAATTGGTAACTTGTGCGGGATTGGGTAACTTGCGCGGGATTTGGTAACTGCCCTAACCTATCTCCCCTTTGACTGGGTTTAAGGGCAATCGTTAACTACGTGGGGCTGCAGGGTCTTCATCTGTATCAGGTAGTTAAAAATGGTGTTCCAACGAGGGTCCCAAGTACGAATTATATGAGAAAGCGTGATTTGGTAACTTAGAGAGCGGGATTTGGTAACTAACCCTAACCTATCTCCCGTTTGACTGGGTTTAAGGGCACTCGTTAACTGCGTGGGGCTGGAGGGTCTTCATCTGTATAAGGTACTTAAAAATGGTGTTCAAACGAGGGTCCTAAGTATGAATTATGTATGAATTATATGAGCAAGCGTTAAATGGTAACTTAGAGCGGGATTTGGTAACTAACCCTAACCTATCTCCCGTTTGACTGGGTTTAAGGGCACTCGTTAACTACGTGGGGCTGGAGGGTCTTCATCTGTATCAGGTAGTTAAAAATGGTGTTCCAACGAGGGTCCTAAGTATGACTTATGTATGAATTATATGAGAAAGCGTGATTTGGTAACTTAGAGAGCGGGATTTGGTAACTAACCCTAACCTATCTCCCGTTTGACTGGGTTTAAGGGCAATCGTTAACTACGTGGGGCTGCAGGGTCTTCATCTGTATCAGGTAGTTAAAAATGGTGTTCCAACGAGGGTCCCAAGTACGAATTATATGAGCAAGCGTTAAATGGTAACTTAGAGAGCGGGATTTGGTAACTAACCCTAACCTATCTCCCGTTTGACTGGGTTTAAGGGCACTCGTTAACTGCGTGGGGCTGGAGGGTCTTCATCTGTATAAGGTAGGTAAAAATGGGGTTCCAACGAGTGTCCTAAGTATGAATTATGTATGAATTATATGAGGAAGCGTGATTTGGTAACTTAGAACGGGATTTGGTAACGGTATAGCGGGATTTGGTAACAAAGCAGGATTGTGTCACTTTTGCCGGAAATGTTGACTTGATTTTATTTGAATAAGCTACATGCTTCAGTACATCTATTTTAAATTATGATTTTCGGTATAATAGATATGTATATAATAAACAAAATGGAAGAAGTAGCGTATAATGGAAGAAGTGTCGGAAATTTTGCTTCCAACAGTCATTTGCTTTTAGAATTACAATCATAACATTTACCTTTGGAGAGTCAGAATCAGGGGTAGGGTTAGGGTTTGAACTACCTTCCTCAGTACCTGTCTGCGATATCTAGAATATAAGAAAATATTTCACCGACATTTTAAAAAGAAAATAAAACATTTTCACCGAAGGAAAATGCCAAGAAATAAAGACAAGTGCATTAAGATATATCTCTTGAATGGAGCTCGTCTGTGCAATCTGTTTGATAGTTCTTATTGCCTAAATAAAAGAAAACAGGATTTTTGAGCATCCTTATCTGTACAAATTTGAATGTACACTATCTGAGGATGCTTCCACATAAGTTTCATCTTTCCTGGCCCTTTGGTTCTTGAAAAGAAGATTTTTAAATGATGCTTTTATTTTTTCACTAATTTCTAATTATCTCCCCTTGAAAGAGGGCATGGCCCTTCATTTGAACAAACTTGAATCCCCTTCGGATACTTTGTGGTAAGTTTGATTGAAATTAGCCCAGTGGTTATTGAGAAGAAGTCGAAAATGTGAAAAGTTTACACACAGACAGATGGACAAACAGACGGACAGACAGACGGACAGACAGACGGACGCCGGACAACATGTGATCAGAAAAGCTCACTTGAGCTTTCAACTCAGGTGAGCTAAAAAAAATATTTGACATTTGAAGGTTATTTACGAAGTCAATCCAATAACAGATTTGTATTGGAGAGAAAGGAGGTGTCATCTAATAGGTCTTCATTGCATAACGCATCACTGAATTTGCATATGCAATATTGCTAAGCCAGGAATGTACATTGATTCTGACCAAGAATTGTGTTTTCAAATCAGAATTGAAGCACAGTTCTTAAATTCCGATAAGAGAAAAGGGGATTTGCTTTAAAAAATAGCATTCCTTGTGAAAATGAACATAATATATTCCAAACAACTAAAGGTTTTATTTGCTGGAGTTTATTAAATAAGCAAGCTTATCAAATTAAAATTGGAACCTTTGATCCACTCCCATAATAGATCCTTGTGTAGCCATTACAGGAGTGGATGAAAGAATCTAGTTTTTATAGATTGGTTATTGAGCACACAGTATATGTGCAATGTACTTAATTTTTTTTTTTTGAGGAACCCATACTCTTGCACATTTTGCACTGTCTGTAGTCTGTTTGTAGCCAAGAAATGAATTCTACTACTACTCCATTATACAAAATTTCTTTAAAATTTGAATATATTTAACACAAATACATATATTTGTATTTTACTTGCAGTGAAACCAGATTAATGGATGGAAGACGACTGAGAAGTGGGCGAAAACAAACTCGTTATAAACTCCATAGAGAACGTCTTCCAAAGCCTTGAAAGATTTGAGTTTAAATTTGACATTGGTCAAGTAAAAGATGGATTTCTAGCCACGTTTAGGAGTCTTATGTGCTATGTTTCCTTTCGAGAGGTTAAGTACATGCTGTTCAACTGGAAGGATACACCAGCTAGACCATTCTGGCTGGAAGAATTTACGCAATGTAAATGTAGAGAGGATGTTCTGTACTCGAACAGGTGCAGGACGAGGAAATACATAGCTTTCCTTGATGAACTGGCTAATTATCTCACAAAAATTGAAACTTTAATACTGCCATTTGATTGGTCTTGCATGAAAAACATTGAAAATGTCACTAGACTAACCCTTTATTCAAGAAAAATGAAGATACCAACCTACTGCTAGGAACCTCTTCCACTGTTTCCACACTCTTCCTATAAATAGCATAAAAATTTACTATCAACAACAAACAAGTGATTCATTTGTCAAAATCATTTTCATTGTTAAGATCTGAAAAGTATTGCAAATGTAAATATACTCACCCATAAATACAAGCTTCTCTAACTGTTTCCATTCTTCTGATTTCCTGATCTTCTCTACCAAAATGTCACAAAACACTTCAGCAAATTTAAAAAAAATATATTCAGAACAAGCTTTAATCAATTCTGCTTCAGACCGTTCTTTTCATCATCACTATATCCTCTATTACCCCTGACCAAGCATACCAAGACACCTAACCACTACTGTTTTCCTAGTATACCCTGAACAATTTTAAATTTACATAGTACACCCATTACTCCTAATCCTGACCAAATATATCCGAACTATTTTCCCATTAGTCTCACCTAATATACCTCTACGCATTACCCATTAAACCCTTCCTCATACTCAGTATTTTTTTTTCAAATTCAATTGATTTTCGTCCTACCAGTTAGAAGGTCCTTTTCATCGAGAATTCACAGTAAGATTATTACCATTTGGCATTAATTTACGAATTTTATTTGAAACATCAACGAAAATCCTGAAATAGTTTCCAACGGTATTTGGTAACTCCAAGTGCGGGAAATGGTAACATAAACTCATTGAAGGCATTTCTAATGGGTATGCCAAATGGATCAAGGGATTATAGCGTCAATGGGTTCATTATATTTAACATGCAGGGAGATGATACCCTTTGCTTCAATAGTTTACCAAATCAAAGCAAATGAGTGATTTGGTAACTCAGAGCGTTATTTGGTAACCTAAAGCGATAATTGGTAACTTGTGCGGGATTGAGTAACTTGTGCGGGAAATGGTAACCTAGAGCGGGATTTGGTAACGATATAGCGGGAATTGGTAACAAAGCCGTATTGGGAAACGTGCGGAAAACGGTAATCTGATTGAATTTCAATATTTTCTATGGGGAAGGAAAGAAAAAGAGTACTAGAATGTCAACTTGGTTGTTATATGTTCTGTGCGATTGGATAAAAGGGTGGGAAATGGTAACCAAGAGTTTGTGCATTAAATGGTTACTAAAATAACAGTATTCGTTCAGATGCCTCTTAGATTATTAAATGGAATTGCCGAAGCTGAGTGACTAAGATGACAATAAAACTACGGATTATTTTAACCCTAATCCTTACTTAACTGTACAAAATCCTTGCTTATTTGAGAAATGCCTAAATTTTATGAGCAAAGAATTCCTGCTTTTATTCACTTTTACCCATAATGTTTAAGAAAGGAATGCTTATTTTTACTGTGATCAATGAATTCCTGCAGTTACTGAATTAGTCTAACCCTTATCTTTAAGAACAAAAGAAACGTTTGTGTGATATTCAGATGCTTAATTCTTAATCAAATGTGATTCAGAATGGTGGTGCTGTATCATCACTATATCACTTGATAGCCCTTTGTGAAACCTTGCAAGGTGCAGCTGTCACCCATCCAAGTACTGATCATGCTTGACGTTGCTTAACCTGCATCATCAAGACGAGGGACATGTCGCATAGCCAGAAATGCTATCTTACTTGTAAATCAGTATAAGTTCCTTTTATATTTCAGCTATTTTTTTGGGGTTTCATTATTTTTTATTTGGACAAATGACATACACTTAAACAATTACAATGTGGTTTATGATACACACTGAATTAAAAAATACTAATGGGAAAAGTTTAAATTTTTAATTTTCTCAAATTATCTCCGGTATTTTTATCAAAGCTATGCAATGGAAGTAAGCTGATTTTTCCAAGGATGCAGTGGGTTAGGATATGCATCTTTTTTCAGCTGCGTCCATGATACTTTCCCTACAAACAGTTTAAATGATTATTCAGCTGTAGTGCAAATAAAATCAAATTTAAAGTCATACAAGTATGATTGTGCTCACAAACCTTTTATCATCACTTGGGTCTGTAAGGTCCTCCAGGTGTAGAGAAGGTACACATTCATCACTACAAAATGAAGATATATGGATAATTGAAGAAATATATTTCTATACGATTGAATTAATGCTTCAAAATTCAACCTACGTCGTAAAGTTGTCCACAACTTTGGGACTTTGGAAGTGGAGGTACTCAATGCGCACTCTTTTGGAGATGTGGTGCGTCCTCCGCAGATGGTCCCCAAAGCGCACAATGGCCTTGTTGCACAAAATAAATTGGCAAACAATGTAACGCCCTGTAACTGTTATTTAGGAAAAAACATTGTTAAAAAATAAGTTCATTTTTTTCTTCATCATGATTTTATCCTTAAAAGATCACGGTTAGCAAACTTATATTCTTGTTTCCCTTAGATGTATCAACTGCAAATTATAGAATATCTCCGATATTATTAGATATTATAGAATATCTAGGTCAGATTCATTACCAGAGAAACAAGGATCTTTATTTCCCTGGGACTCCGCCACATCAGCTTCCATCTCTACTAAAAGGAATCACAAAATGCTCCAGTTTTTACAAAATGCAACTCGATAAGATGATATGAAGGAGAAATAAATGATATAAATATTAAATACCATAAAATTAAAAAAAATCAATATATATTTGGTGTCTATTATCGATAGGAGACAAAACCTGTGCGAGAAATGGTAACCTATAGTGGTGTTTTGGACGCGCAGAAGAGTTCCAAACACAAAAGAGCTCCAAACACAGAAGAGTTCCACTAAAAACGAATTTTTTTTTTCGGAATATTGCATTCCGGAAAAAATAATTTCCGGTTTCAGGGATTTTTGCTAACAAAATGTTAGATATCTTAATTAACCCTCTTTCACTTTCTTGATTAACTTTATATGCGATTTGATGTACGAAAATTAAAATGACTACATGTAATACCTGCATCGGAAGGGAGAGACTCTATACCTTTTTCCTCACTCATACCAATTCCTTAAAAAAAGAAACTATTCTTTACTAATAAAAATTTTAATATCTAGTTTAATTTGTGTTTGAGTGCGATATTCTTTTATTGATTGAGGAGAATTTGCAACACATTCCTCTACATTAAGCAAACAACTATTTTTTTTTATCTCTATTCATTTATAAAGAACAAAAAGAAAACAAATAAGAATAAATAATAACTTGTGCGGGAAATACTTACCTTGACCGGACTTAAGAATTGGTGTAGCGGGATTTTGTAACAAAACTTGTGCGAGAAATGGTAACCTATAGTGGGGTTTTTGACGCGCAGAAGAGTTCCAAACACAAAAGAGCTCCAAACACAGAAGAGTTCCAAACACAAAAGAGCTCTAAACACAGAAGAGTTCTAAACACAAAAGAGCTCCAAACACAGAAGAGTTCCAAACACAAAGGAGCTCCAAACTCAGAAAAGTTCCAAACACAGAAGAGTTCCAAACACAGAAGAGTTCCACTAAAAACGGATTTTTTTCCCCTGAATATTGCATTCCGGAAAAAAATTCCGGTTTCAGGGATTTTTGCTAACAAAATGTTAGATATCTTAATTAATCCTCTTTCACTTTCTTGATTAACTTTATATGCGATTTGATAATAACGTAAAAAGTCAAATGAAGCAAAGTGACATAATTGGTAACATTTTAAATCTGGCTATTTTGCTTTATATATGTTTCTCAAATTCTCTGCCCCTTTATGAAAATGAGAGAATTCTAATTTTCTCAAATTATCTCCGGTATCTGATTTCTTTGCATATCAAATTGGGATCTTATACAATATTTTGCCGAGAGATATGTATAAAATTCAAATTACTTTTTACAATATGTTAATTAAACCTGCTCTCTCCATAGACTTCAATGTAAAGTCAAATTGCAATTTATCAGACAATAATCAAACTTTGTAAATGTCTATGATAGATCATTCTTATTTAATAATATCTTCTAAATGATACTGTAAACATAAAAAAAACTGCACTAATCATTTATAAGGCAAAACTATTTTAAGTTTATCGTCATGCTTTACACTCATTTTCATTCTCACAGAGAGGTACCTCGCAATTTGCTGGGGTACCTCCTAATTTATTACATGCTCTCCGGGACTTAGGCGCTAATTGACGCCTTCGTCACCCCCAATCTTTATTAACATACACACATCACGCATATTCAATAATAACTAAATTTGAAAAAAAATTTCCAATATGAGCAGAAAATTTCTTTGAATTGCGAATGTTAAAGAGAAATTCAATTGTTGTACAGGACAATAATTAATACATCATTTCAATTATAGCTACTCAATTTTTTTCCCAACACCAAAAAAATGAACAACCAAAATTTATAAATCTTCAATGTTTTATAGTGACTAACTTGCTTACAACAAGAAATTCCTGCTCATATTGGTTAATAAAATAAAAATTTAATTAAATAAAATTCTGTTTAATAGCAGTTGTTTTTTGCGTAATTAATTTATTCTTAAACTTGGCAGTTTTTCTCATCTATATTATTCAGTCATGAAATAAAATGCAACCTTAACTTAAAAAAAGGAAACAGTACTGTTAAATCACTAATTTTCGTGGGGTTTAATTATCGTTATTTTCTTCGCATGTCGAGACCCAAGAAATTTATGTCGTCTACGAAATGAAAAAAAAAGTTGAAGTTTGAGTAATTCTTTCTCATTGAACCATGAAATGAAAACCCGAAGAACAAATACAATTTGACACCACGAAAAGTATGTGATTTTGCAGTATACATATCAAAAGAAATTTTCCGTCGAAGAAACTGTTTCAAAATATAAATTCTAAAATATTCTCCCAAAAAATAAATTGCCTACCTTTTAGCGTTCTCTTCCCTGGTAAATTTTTCTGTCCGCACTCTGCAGCGTTAGGGACACTGTGTGCTTACACTGTTCTATGTGACGACCTAAAGATGATACACAACTCCGCAGCTGGTGTAATCATATACACAAAGTCAAAGCGCGCTCTGTGTGATCTTGGACGCACAGAAGAGTTCCAAACACAAAAGAGCTCCAAACATAGAAGAGTTCCAAACACAAAAGAGCGGATGTGATCTTGGACGCGCAGAAGAGTTCCAAACACAAAAGAGCTCCAAAGACAGAAGAGTTCCAAACACAGAAGAGTTCCAAACACAAAAGAGCTCCAAACTCAGAAAAGTTCCAAACACAGAAGAGTTCCAAACACAGAAGAGTTCAACTAAAAACGGAATTTTTTTTCCGGAATATTGCATTCCGGAAAAAATTTCCGGTTTAAGGGATTTTTGCTAACAAACTTCACTTTATTTTAGATGTTCATTAAATATTTTCGTTAAACTGTCTTCTTTTATTCTTTGAATCATTGTTTAAAACTTAAATAGAGAATGTATCCAATGTATAATGAAGCATAAAGAAAAGATATTGAACAATTTTGAATCATTTTATATTATTTAAAATGTATTGCTGAATAATGTAAAAAGTCAAATGAACCAAAGTGACATAATTGGTAACCCTAACCCTACCCCTAACAGACATAGCTGAGATATATAAGGGATTTTGAAATACTTACAATAAGGTAGCTTCTCTGGCTGTGAGGTATGTATCACGCTTTGCATGACGCAAGTTAAGCGACGTCTAGCGTGTTATACTATTGGGTGGGTGACCACTGCACGTTGATAGCTACCAGGCGATATAATGATGAAGAAAGTAAAAGTCTGAAACACAGCTGATGAAGGCTTACTCTTCTGAATATTGATATTTTTTCTTTTCTTTAAGGAGTACAAGACCATAAAAGCAATCAAGTTCTAACTCAGTGATTGATTTGATATAATTCGTAGTGTTTACATACAGAAAGTGACAATATTACATACTCTAATATGTCTATATTTTGAACTTATAATATCAAGAAGTTAATATAACCCCTAACCCTGATCTAATATACTCTGACTCATTTCTCATTAAGCTGATCTAGTATACCTCCACCCATTACCCAATACACCTTAGCATATCCTTTCTGCACTATAATTTCTTTTAGCGTTTTATTAAATGTGTTTTAATGAAAACTTCTTTCCGCTATTTGGTAACACTGAAAAGAAAAGACTGTCTAACAGGAAAAAAAATGTTTTTTGGGGTCGTGTTTTCTATACGATTTGGGTCATTTTCTATCCAAAAAAAAAGGGTCAAATGTTGGTCATTTTGTATTTTGCATTATTGAAACAGTTTCCAACGGTAATTGGTAACGTGAAGTGCGGGAAATGGTAACGTAAGCTCATTGAAACCATTTCTAATGGGCATAACAAATGAATAAGAGCATTATTTGGTCAATGGGTTCGTAATTTTTCAAATGCAGGAAGATGACACCCTTGGTTTCAATAGTTTTTGAAAACAAAGCAAATGAGTGATTTGGTAACTTAGAGCGTTATTTTGTAACCTAAAGCGATAATTGGTAACGTGTGCGGGATTGGGTAACTTGTGCGGGAAATGGTAACCTAGAGCGGAATTTGGTAACGGTATAGCGGGATTTAGTAACAAAACGTTATTTGGTAACTTCGAGCGGGATTTGGTAACTAACCCTAACCTATCTCCCGTTTGACTGGGTTTAAGGGAAATCGTTAATTACGTGGGGCTGGAGGGTCTTCATCTATATAAGGTAATTAAAAATGGTGTTCCAACGAGGGCCCTTAGTATGAATTATGTATGAATTATATGAGCAAGCGTTAAATGGTAACTTAGGGAGCGGGATTTGGTAACTAACCCTTACCCATCTCCCGTTTAACTGGGTTTAAGGGCAATCGTTAACTACGTGGGGCTGGAGGGTCTTCATCTGTATAAGGTAGTTAAAAATGGTGTTCCAACGATGGTCCTAAGTATGAATTTTATGAGCAAGCGTTCAATGGTAACTTAGAGAGCGGGATTTGGTAACTAACCCTAACCTATCTCCCGTTTGACTGGGTTTAAGGGCACTCGTTAACTACGTGGGGCTGGAGGGTCTTCATCTGTATCAGGTAGTTAAAAATAGTGTTCCAACGAGGGTCCTTAGTATGAATTATGTATGAATAATATGAGCAAGCGTTAAATGGTAACTTAGAGAGCGGGATTTGGTAACTAACCCTAACCTATCTCCCGTTTGACTGGGTTTAAGGGCACTCGTTAACTACGTGGGGCTGGAGGGTCTTCATCTGTATCAGGTAGTTAAAAATAGTGTTCCAACGAGGGTCCTAAGTATGAATTATGTATGAATTATATGAGCAAGCGTTAAATGGTAACTTAGAGAGCGGGATTTGGTAACGGTATAGCGGGATTGGGTAACAAAGCGGGATTGGGTAACTTGTGCCGGAAATGTTGACTTGATTTCATTTGAATCCTATCTTACGGGCATAGGGCATTGAGAAGAGTACCTAAATGTCTGTTAGACCGTACGTTCTCAGAGATATTTAAAGAACAAGCTCTTGGCTACTGTACTTCAGGAAATCAAAGCAAAAAGGTCAATTGGTCAATGAAATTATATTCCTTCTTGAATTTTCGGAAATATAGTTCTATATGTCCGATGAGATGGGGCCTAGATAGCGTCTACTATAGTACAGAGTAAATTGACAGTGGAGACTTATGCTGCTTCATGTTCACGCTAGCAAGTACTAACAATACGATCACTTATTATTAGGAAACAAAATATGGGCAAAAATTTATGATATTTAGAAGAAATTCTCTGCCCCTTTATGAAAATGAGAGAATTCTAATTTTCTCAAATTATCTCCGGTATCTGATTTCTTTGCATTTCAAATTGGGATCTTATACAATATTTTACCGAGAGATATGTATAAAATTCAAATTACTTTTTACAATATGTTAATTAAACGTGCTCTCTCTATAGACTTCAATGTAAAGTCAAATTACAATTTATCAGACAATAGTCAAACTTTGTAAATGTCTACGATAGATCATTTTTATTTGATAATATCTTCTAAATGATACCGTAAACATAAAAAAACTGCACTAATCATTTATAAGGCAAAACAATTTTAAGTTTATCGTCATGCTTTACACTCATTTTCATTCTCACAGAGAGGTACCTCGCAATTTGCTGGGGTACCTCCTAATTTATTGCATGCTCTCCGGGACTTAGGCGCTAATTGACGCCTTCGTCACCCCCAATCTTTATTTACATACACACATCACGCATATTCAATAATAACTAAATTTGAAATATTTTTTCCAATATGAGCAGAAAATTTCTTTGAATTGCGAATGTTAAAGAGAAATTCAATTGTTGTAAAGGACAATAATTAATACATCATTTCAATTATAGCTACTCAATTTTTTTCCCGACGCCAAAAAAATGTACAACCAAAGTTTATAAACCTTCAATGTTTTATAGTAAATAACTTGCTTACAACAAGAAATTCCTGCTCATATTGGTTAAAGTTTTACAGAATTATCAAATTACAATTATAAAAATTTATTTAAATAAAATTCTGTTTAATAGCAGTTGTTTTTTGCGTAATTAACGCATTCTTAAACTTGGCAGTTTTTCTCATCTATATTATTCAGTCATGAAATAAAATGCAACCTTAACTGAAAAAAAGGAAACAGTACTGTTAAATCACTAATTTTCGTGGGGTTTAATTATCGTTATTTTCTTTGCATGTCGAGACCCAAGAAATTTATGTCATCTACGAAATGAAAAAAAGTTGAAGTTTGAGTTATTCTTTCTCATTGAACCATGAAATGAAAACCCGAAGAACAAATACAATTTGACACCACGAAAATATGTGATTTTGCAGTATACATATCAAAAGAAATTTTCCGTCGAAGAAACTGTTTCAAAATATAAATTCTAAAATATTCTCCCAAAAAATAAACTGTCTACCTTTTAGCGTTCTCTTCCCTGGTAAATTTTTCCGTCCGCACTCTGCAGCGTTAGGGACACTGTGTGCTTACACTGTTCTATGTGACGACCTAAAGGTGATACACAACCCCGCAGCTGGCGTCATCATATACACAAAGTCAAAGCGCGCTCTGTGTGATCTTGGACGCGCAGAAGAGTTCCAAACACAAAAGAGCTCCAAACACAGAAGAGTTCCAAACACAAAAGAGCAGGTGTGATCTTGGACGCGCAGAAGAGTTCCAAACACAAAAGAGCTCCAAACACAGAAGAGTTCCAAACACAAAAGAACGGGTGTGATCTTGGACGCGCAGAAGAGTTCCAAACACAAAAGAGCTCCAAACACAGAAGAGTTCCAAACACAAAAGAGCGGGATTTGGTAACGGTATAGCGGGATTGGGTAACTTGTGCAGGAAATGGTAAACTTCAATTGAAGCCTTTCTAAACTGCTCCGGAGCAATCGTCGTAAAAAACCCTATACCCTAACCCTAACCCTAACAGACGTGGCTGAGATATATAAGAGATTTTGAAATACTTACAATAAGGTAGCTTCTCTGGCTGTGAGGTATGTATCACGCTTTGCATGACGCAAGTTAAGCGACGTCTAGCGTGTTATACTATTGGGTGGGTGACCACTGCACGTTGATAGCTACCAGGCGATATAATGATGAAGAAAGTAGCGGTCTGAAACACGGCTGATGAAGGCTAACTCTTCTGAATATTGACATTTTTTTTCTTTCCTTAAGGAGTATATGACCATAAAAAGCAATCAAGTTCTAACTCAGTGATTGATTTGATATAATTCGTAGTGTTTACATACAGGAAGTGACAATATTACATACTCTAATATGTCTATATTTTGAACTTATAATATTAAAAAGTTAATATAACCCCTAATCCTGATCTAATATACTCTGATTCATTTCTCATTAGGCTGATCTAGTATACCTCCACCCATTACCCAATACACCTTATTTAGCATACCCTTTCTAATTATTTCTGATTTTTTTCAAATTCATTTGATTTTTCGGCTTACTAGCTATTAGGATCTTCTCATGAAGAATTCAAAGTCTTCATGACATTCAAGGGTTTTGGAAGGTATCCAAGATATTATTTAAGTATTTTGATCGTTTCAACCAAAGTAAAGCACTATAATTTCTTTCAGCGTTTTATTAAATGTGTTTTAATGAAGACTTTTGTCCGCTATTTGGTAACACTGAAGAAAAGACTAAGTCTAAAAAAAAAACAACGTTTTTTGGGGTCGTGTTTTCTATACGATTTGGGTCATTTCCTATCCAAAAAGATGGGTCATGTTTTGGTCATTTTGTATTTTGTATTATTGAAACAGTTTCCAACGGTATTTGGTAACGTGAAGTGCGGGAAATGGTAACGTAAGCTCATTGAAACCATTTCTAAAGGGCATAACAAATGGATAAGAGCATTATTTGGTCAATGGGTTCGCAATTTTTCACATGCAGGAAGATGACACCCTTGGCTTCAATAGTTTTTGAAAACAAAGCAAATGAGTGATTTGGTAACTTAGAGCGTTATTTTGTAACCTAAAGCGATAATTGGTAACTTGTGCGGGATTGAGTAACTAGTACGGGGAATGGCGATCTACAGAGGGATTTGGTATCGGTATAACGGGATTTGGTAACAAAGCGAGATTATGTAGCTTCCTGGAGATGGTAACTTTTATTTTCAATTGAAGCCTTTCCAAAAGCGGAATAATAGAGGAAGGAGTTGACGTTAAGGAAGAATTAGGGGTATTCATATGAAGAATCCCTATTTCTATCAACAAATGTAAAAAGAAATCCAGATTCCATTTTTTCCCTATCAAAGATCATTTGTGAAAGAAAACACATCTAAAATCATTCCTTTACTGTCAAACTTTCTCTGAAGTTTGATTATCAAATTTTACCTATTTATACATGAAAAGTCAACGGTACAGAAAAACTAAGTGTTTGCTTGTTAAAAGTAAAATCAAACTTGATAAAACAATTTCGATAATGAAATGATGATTTAACGTTAATGGACAATCATATAATGTGAATAAATACAAGAAGCATATAACTACAAATAATCAAGGCTTTGAATAATCTCACAAGACTAAAATCTGAGTAAGATAGACTAAGTTTCAAATAAAGTCTTAACCGGTGTACGATAGTACCATAGTAAACGTAATCACGTACAAACTACTTATGAACTATATAGTTAACTATTATAGTTTGCTATAGTAACTTATTGCTAAATATAGTCAACATTTCTAAGGCTAACCGTGACTTCAACTTCAAGAAATTCACTTTCTAAACAATGTCCTTACTCTGTCAATTATTTTCTTTTGGTACTCTGATCCTAATTTATTTTGCATATTTAGCAAGAACAGCCTTCCCTCCTGTGATTCTTGGAGATGGCTAATCACTGCCAGTTTTGTAATGCCTTTTGTTACGTCCAATCCGCTCAGCAGGACTACTAGAGTTCTCACCTCTATCTCACTAAATGATCTCCTTCTATGTGGCTACAATACATTTAAAATCATGTAAGGTATGTTTATAAAAACTAAGATAATGAATAATTAAGCAAATGAAATATTAGAAGTACCAGATAACTTACCCCTGACGGCAACTGTGGAAAACCTTCAGGTGTTTGTGTCTTTTTCTATTTAAAACACACTATGTTTAAATATCGTCCGATTCATTTTTTGAAATACAATTTCATAATTTTAAAAGTTTTATGATGAAGAGACTTAAGTATTTGATGATCATAGAATTTTTTTTATAAGCTACGTGCTTCAGTACATCTATTTTAAATTATGATTTTCGGTATAATAGATATGTATATAATAAACAAAATGGAAGAAGTAGCGTATAATGGAAGAAGTGGCAGAAATTTTGCTTCCAACAGTCATTTGCTTTTAAAATTACAATCATAACATTTACCTTTTTAGAGTCAGAATCAGGGGTAGGGTTAGGGTTTGAACTACCTTCCTCAGTACCTGTCTGCGATATCTAGAATATAAGAAAATATTTCACCGACATTTTAAAAAGAAAATAAAACATTTTCATCGAAGGAAAATGCCAAGAAATAAAGAGAACTGCATTAAGATATACCTCTTGAATGGACTTCAGTATTTGATGATCATAGATTTTTTCTTATAAGTTACGTGCTTCAGTACATCTATTTTAAATTATGTTTTTCGGTATAATAGATATGTAATAATAAACAAAATGAAAGAAGTAGCGTATAATGGAAGAAGTGTCGGAAATTTTGCTTCCAACAGTCATTTGCTTTTAAAATTACAATCATAACATTTACCTTTTTAGAGTCAGAATCAGGGGTAGGGTTAGAGTTTGAACTACCTTCCTCAGTACCTGTCTGCGATATCTAGAATATAAGAAAATATTTCACCGACATTTTAAAAAGAAAATAAAACATTTTCAGCGAAGGAAAATGCCAAGAAAGAAAGACAAGTGCATTAAGATATACCTCTTGAATGGAGCTTGTCTGTGCAATCTGTTTGGTAGTTCTTGAGGCCTAAATAAAAGAAAACAGGATTTTTGAGCATCCTTAACTGTACAAATTTGAAGCTTTGAACGTTGAAATCAATATAGAAACGTACTTCACTTTCCCCTTCCATGACAGCCGTTATGAGCCTGGACACGGGCACCGCCATCTTTGATTTGTCTGACATGTGATAATATCTGTCGGCCGTGGAAGGCTCATGGGACATGTGCCTAGCTAGCACATCCCTTGAAGTGGGTACAGCCCTTCTGACTTCGGTGACAACGGATTTTCTGAGCCTAGTTGTAGAAATCGGTTTGTTTGAACCGAACATTGTATTCCACAATCTGCCGAGACCTTTGTTTAAGCCTGAATTGTCGAGTGGCTGTGGAGGTTTTCCCCCCGTGGGCCATTTAATGAAAATCGAATCCGACATCTTGAAGACGAAGTTCGGCAATCTTCTTGCCAGGTGGATATATTTTTGCACAAAGAACCAGAGCTCGGGTGATAAGCTGATCATCGCCGGGCCTTTGAAATCCATCTTATGCTTCGTTACCTGTAATTTAAAGGTTCCTTTAAAAATTGTCCTTGGCAGAATTTTCACCAAATAGGAATTTACATTGTTACTTATGTCAGCATTTCTTCACAAGACTATCTTTTTTTTTTTTACAAGAACTCATTTCTTTGATTGAGAGTGTGTATGCGTGAATGTGCTTAAGAGTATGTTTGATTATGTGTATGAGTGCAGCTTTGGATGCAAGCGTGTGTGTGGATAACTCACAGTCAGCGTGACATATCCCTCCTCTCTTAGCTGTCGTTTTTTAATAACGTCGTGCGTTATCGAAAGCACGGCTCCTGCCCTCTGGCCATTTGCTATAAGGATCCGGAAAATCACGTAGTCCCGAACCTTGATAAATAACTCCATTGTACATTTGATATGTGAGGCTTGGCGAATCTCGTCCTCTATAGACGCCACCAAGTCAGATTTTAAAAACTGATTGATTTCTTCCGGACTTATCAAATTGCCTGTTAAAAGAAACTTGATTAAATATACATTTATATGTCACTTATAAACCTACTTTCTTATGTATGCTTTTCAATGATTTTCCAAGAAACACAAACCTAACGCATCTGCCTCCACTTCTGTTCTTCGCTTCGCAATTTTTTTCCGCAAGCTCTTCCTGGCATCTTTCAACATCTGTATCATTCGATGCAGGTGGCCCTGCTTCTTTCCAGTTGGGAAGTCTGCCTTAATACAGAATGCTAAGAAGTCCCCCAAGCTTTGCATGTAAGCTTTAACAGTGCTCGCCTGCCACTGCTCCATGGCTGTGTTGAACCAAACATCGAAGATTTGTTCCTCATCTACAAGATCCCCTACAAAGAATGTAGGGGTCTTCCGCACCACCTTCCAGATATTAAAAATATGGGTAACGATTTGGTGCGCCGTTTTTTCATCTTGAAGCGACAATGGGCCCTTCAGGGTCGCTTTAAATCGGGCCAGGATTGGAACTTGAATTTAAAAAAAGTTAATTTATATCTCTGATAGCAAAAAAAATATTGAATACATCATTCCATTTTAGCAACTTACTACATACCGGAAGCATAAAAAAGAAAGTATTAAATTTAATGAGATGGAAAGACCAAATAAAGATAAATAGAAATGATTTCAAAATTCTAGAGCATTGGCTTACCGTCGGTACATGATTGGTATTTCTCTCCTGGGCTTGGGCGAGGCCAGTAGAGGATCGTGTCGTCAGAGGACCTAAAAGAAATGAAAAGTCTCTGTAACATCATGTGACATTACGAAAGAAAAAAGAAAGGCAATGTAGGAAGTGAATCAAAACTGAAATGAAAGATATTTTTACCCTGATGGTTTGAGAATATTTCTAAATATTTATCTGATGTAACAATCAAATTCTATCACATTCCTTTATTCAAGAAAAATGAAGATACCAACCTACTGCTAGGAACTTCTTCCACTCTTTCCACACTCTTCCTATAAATAGCATAAAAATTTACTATCAACAACAAACAAGTGATTCATTTGTCAAAATCATTTTCATTGTTAAGATCTGAAAAGTATTGCAAATGTAAATATACTCACCCATAAATACAAGCTTCTCTAACTGTTTCCATTCTTCTGATTTCCTGATCTTCCCTACCAAAATGTCACAAAACACTTCAGCAAATTTAAAAAAAATATATTCAGAACAAGCTTTAATCAATTCTGCTTCAGACCGTTCTTTTCATCATCACTATATCCCCTATTACCCCTGACCAAGCATACCAAGACACCTAACCACTACTGTTTTCCTAGTATACCCTGAACAATTTTAAATTTACATAGTACACCCATTACTCCTAATCCTCACTAAATATATCCGAACTCTTTTCCCATTAGTCTCACCTAATATACCTCTACGCATTACCCATTAAACCCTTCCTCATACTCACTATTCTTTTTTTCAAATTCAATTGATTTCCGTCCTACCAGTTAGAAGGTCCTTCTCATCAAGAATTCATAGTAAGATTATTACCATTTGGCATTAATTCACGAATTTTATTTGAAACTTCAACGAAAATCCTGAAATAGTTTCCAACGGTATTTGGTAACTCCAAGTGCGGGAAATGGTAACATAAACTCATTGAAGGCATATCTAATGGGTATGCCAAATGGATCAAGGGATTATAACGTCAATGGTTTCATTATATTTAACATACAGGGAGATGATACCCTTTGCTTCAATAGTTTACCAAATCAAAGCAAATGAGTGATTTGCTAACTTAGAGCGTTATTTGGTAACCTAAAGCGATAATTGGCAACTTGTGCGGGATTGAGTAACTTGTGCGGGAAATGGTAACCTAGAGCGGGATTTGGTAACGATATAGCGGGAATTGGTAACAAAGCCGTATTGGGTAACGTGCGGGAAACGGTAATCTGATTGCATTTCAATATTTTCTATGGGGCAAAGGAAAGAAAATGAGTATTACAATGTCAACTTGGTTGTTATGTGTTCTGTGGGATTTGAGAAAAGGGTGGGAAATAGTAACCAAGAGTTTGTGCATTAAATGGTTACTAAAATAACGGTTCGTTCGGATGCCTCTTAGATTATTAAATGGAATTGCCGAAGCTGAGTGACTAAGATGACAATAAAACTATGGATTATTTTAACCCTAATCCTTACTTAACTGTACAAAATCCTTGCTTATTTGAAAAATGCTTAATTTTTATGAGCAAAGAATTCCTGCTTTTATTCAATTTTACCCTTAATGTTTAAGAAAGGAATGCTTATTTTTACTGTGATCAATGAATTCCTGCAGTTACTGAATTAGTCTAACCCTTATCTTTAAGAACAAAAGAAACGTTTGTGTGATATTCAGATGCTTAATTCTTAATCAAATGTGATTCAGAAAGTTGCTGTATCATCACTATATCACTTGATAACCCCTTGTGAAACCTTGCAACGTGCAGCTGTCACCCATCCAAGTACTGATCATGCTTGACGTTGCTTAACCTGCATCATCAAGACGAGGGACATGTCGCATAGCAAGAAATGCTATCTTACTTGTAAATCAGTATAATTTCCTTTTATATTTCAGTTATTTTTTTTGGTTTCATTATTTTATTTTTGGTCAAATGACATACACTTAAACAATTACAATGTGGTTTATGATACACACTGAATTAAAAAATATTATGGGAAAAGTTTAAATTTTAATTTTCTCGAAGCAAGCTGATACGAACCGGTCCATCTCAGTTGTTTCTTCCAATTTTTCCAAGGATGCAGTGGGTGAGGATATGCATCTTTTTTCAGCTGCGTCCATGGTACTTTCCCTACAAACAGTTCAAATGATTATTCAGCTGTAGTGCAAATAAAATCAAATTTAAAGTCATACAAGTATGCTTGTGCTCACAAACCTTTCATCATCACTTGGGTCTGTAAGGTCCTCCAGGTGTAGAGAAGGTACACATTCATCACTACAAAATGAAGATATATGGATAATTGAAGAAATATATTTCTATACGATTGAATTAATGCTTCAAAATTCAACCTACGTCGTAAAGTTGTCCACAACTTTGGGACTTCGGAAGCGGAGGTCCTCAATGCGTTCTCTTTTGGAGATGTGGTGCGTCCTCCGCAGATGGTCCCCAAAGCGCGCAATGGCCTTGTTGCACAAAATACATTGGCGAACAATGTAACGCCCTTGCCTCACCGGTTTTTCAAACACCTCCTGCTTATGGACCTGCCTCATATGCCGCCGCATATGGACAACTCTCTTCCCACACTGTAAACAAGCATGTTTTTGTCGGAGTCTTTTTACAGTTTTCTTTTCCTTAACAGTCTTTCGGGTTGATGGTTTTTTCTTTTTACCTTTTCTGAACTTTGAAATTTCCTCCAGGGAAAATAAACTCTCTGAATCCTTTTCTGTGATTGCTTCGTTCAACATTCTCCTAAGCTCTCCTTCCCTGGAGGAAATCTGAGAGCCTGTAGTCTCAAATCTTCTATCTTTGGGGAGCGACACAGACGTTGAAACTCTGTCCAACTTGTGTGACCCACGCGCCATTTGGGACTGATGCTCCAACCATTTCTGTAGGCTATCCTCCTTCCACTGTTTCACAGACGATTCTTCGTTGGTATCATCTGGGAAAATATCCATAAAATATGACTGTAACTGTTATTTAGGAAAAACATTGT
Source organism: Saccostrea echinata (assembly GCF_033153115.1). NCBI lineage: Eukaryota > Metazoa > Mollusca > Bivalvia > Ostreida > Ostreidae > Saccostrea > Saccostrea echinata. The sequence continues at coordinate 114,232 of NW_026889851.1, forward strand.
TAAAAAATAAGTTCATTTTTTCTTCAGCATGATTTTATCCTTAGCAAACTTATATTCTTGTTTCCCTTAGATATATCAACTGCAAATTATAGAATATCTCCGATATTATTAGATATTATAGAATATCTAGGTCAGATTCATTACCAGAGAAACAAGGATCTTTATTTCCCTGGGACTCCGCCACATCAGCTTCTAGAATATCTAGGTCAGATTCATTACCAGATAAACAAGGATCTTTATTTCCCTGGGACTCCGCCACATCATCTTCCATCTCTACTAAAAGGAATCACAAAATGCTCCAGTAATTACAAAATGCAACTCGATAAGATGATATGAAGGAGAAATAAATGATATATTATAAATATTAAATATCATAAAATTTAAAAAAAAAAATCAATATATATTTGGTGTCTATTATCGATAGGAGAAGAAGCTGAATTAACTCCTACCTGGCACTTCTGGAATAAACCCTCCAGATCCTTTAGAACAAAAGATATATAACAAAATTGATTAGATCTCTATCTCTTCTACACACACACCCTTACAGAGAGAGAGAGAGAGAGAGAGAGAGTGGGGGAGGGAGGGATAGTATATTAATATATTATATATATCTTTGTTTCTATGAAAGTTAAAAACACTCTTTATGTGCACGTTAAGATGAAAGCACATGCTTTATTTTCAAGCAAACGAAAGGTGGATTGTTTATTACCTTGCTCCGATGTCATTTCATGAGAGCTATCCCAAATTTCTGAAATGAAAGGTATTATACAGTATAGCACAAATACAGCTTGTAATCAATCACGCTTACAGTAAAATGATTTTTATGTACTTCAAAAACGCATTATGCATAGAGTAGGCATAACAAATTAGTTGATATATTTGTGAGTGCTCTTGTGTGTCTTACTGATGTCAACGGGGGGGATGGCCAAGCCGACAGGAATGGCAACCAGCTGACCTGGGCCAATTACTGGAAAAGAACAGAATTATGTAGATTTAAGATTTCAAATATTTCGTGCCATCTGCTTTTTGTTATTGAATCCGCAAACACATTTACACTTTTAATGTTTGCTATCAAAATGTTAGATATCTTAATTAATCCTCTTTCACTTTCTTGATTAACTTTATATGCGATTTGATGTAAGAAAATACAAATGACTACATGTAATACCTGCATCGGAAGGGAGAGACTCTATACCTTTTTCCTCACTCATACCAATTCCTTAAAAAAGAAACTATTCTAGGAGATTTTGCAACACATTCCTCTACATTAAACAAACAACTATTTTTTATCTCTATTCATTTATAAAGAACAAAAAGAAAACAAATAAGAATAAATATTAACTTGTGCGGGAAATACTTACCTTGACCGGACTTGGGAATTAGTGTAGCGGGATTTTGTAACAAAACTTGTGCGAGAAATGGTAACCTATAGTGGGGTTTTGGACGCGCAGAAGAGTTCCAAACACAAAAGAGCTCCAAACACAGAAGAGTTCCAAACACAAAAGAGCTCCAAACTCAGAAAAGTTGCAAACACAGAAGAGTTCCAAACACAGAAGAGTTCCACTAAAACCGGGATTTTTTTTCCGGAATTTTGCATTCCGGAAAAAAATTTCCGGTTTCAGGGATTTTTGCTAACAAACTTAACTTGATTTTAGATTTTCATTAAATATTTTCGTTAAACTGTCTTCTTTTATTCTTCGAATCACTGTTTAAAACTTAAATAGAGAATGTATCCAATGTATAATGATGCATAAAGAAAGGATATTGAACAATTTTGAATCATTTTAAATTAGTTAAAATGTATTGCTGAATAACGTAAAAAGTCAAATGAACCAAAGTGACATAATTGGTAACATTTTAAATCTGGCTATTTTGCATTATATATGTTTCTCAAATTCTCTGCCCCTTTATGACAATGAGAGAATTCTAATTTTCTCAAATTATCTCCGGTATCTGATTTCTTTGCATTTCAAATTGGGATCTTATACAATATTATACCGAGAGATATGTATAAAATTCAAATTACTTTTTACAATATGTTAATTAAATCTGCTCTCTCCATAGACTTCAACGTACAGTCAAATTGCAATTTATCAGACAATAATCAAACTTTGTAAATGTCTATGATAGATCATTTTTATTTTATAACATCTTCTAAATGATACCGTAAACATAAAAAACTGCACTAATCATTTATAAGGCAAAACTATTTTAAGTTTATCGTCATGCTTTACACTCATTTTCATTCTCACAGAGAGGTACCTCGCAATTTGCTGGGGTACCTCCTAATTTATTACATGCTCTCCGGGACTTAGGCGCTAATTGACGCCTACGTTACCCCCAATCTTTATTTACATACACACATCACGCATATTCAATAATAACTAAATTTGAAATATTTTTTTCCAGTTTGAGCAGAAAATTTCTTTGAATTGCGAATGTTAAAGAGAAATTCAATTGTTGTACAGGACGACAATTAATACCTCATTTCAATTATATCTACTCAATTTTTTTCCCAACGCCAAAAAACTGCACAACCAAAATTTATAAACCTTCAATGTTTTATAATGATTAACTTGCTTACAACATGAAATTCCTGCTCATATTGGTTTAAGTTTTACAGAATTATCAAATTACAATTATAAAAAATTAATTAAATAAAATTCTGTTTAATAGCAGTTGATTTTTGCGTAATTAACGCATTCTTAACTTGGCAGTTTTTCTCGTCTATATTATTCAGTTATAAAATAAAATGCAACCTTAACTTAAAAAAAGGAAACGTACTGTTAATCACTAATTTTCGTGGGGTTTAATTATCGTTATTTTCTTTGCATGTCGAGACCCAAGAAATTTATGTCATCTACGAGATGAAAAAAAGTTGAAGTTTAAGTAATTCTTTCTCATTGAACCATGAAATGAAAACCCGAAGAACAAATACAACTTGACACCACGAAAATACGTGATTTTGCAGTATACATATTAAAAGAAATTTTCCGTCTAAGAAACTGTTTCAAAATATAAATTCTAAAATATTCTCCCAAAAAATAAATTGTCTACCTTTTAGCGTTCTCTTCCCTGGCAAATTTTTCCGTCCGCACTCTGCAGCGTTAGGGACACTGTGTGCTTACACTGTTCTATGTGACGACCTAAAGATCCCACGCTAACCCCGAAGCTGGCGTTATCATATACACAAAGTCAGCGCGCGCTCTCTGTGATCTTGGACGCGCAGAAGAGTTCCAAACACAAAAGAGCTCCAAACACAGAAGAGTTCCAAACACAAAAGAGCGGGATTTGGTAACGGTATAGCGGGATTGGGTAACTTGTGCGGGAAATGGTAACCTATAGTGGGGTTTTGGACGCGCAGAAGAGTTCCAAACACAAAAGAGCTCCAAACACAGAAGAGTTCCAAATACAAAAGAGCTCCAAACACAGAAGAGTTCCAAACACAAAAGAGCTCCAAACTCAGAAAAGTTGCAAACACAGAAGAGATCCAAACACAGAAGAGTTCCACTAAAACCGGAATTTTTTTTTCCGGAATATTGCATTCCGGAAAAAAAAAATTCCGGTTTCAGGGATTTTTGCTAACAAACTTCATTGATTTTAGATGTTCATTAAATATTTTCGTTAAACTGTTTTCTTTTATTCTTTGAATCACTGTTTAAAACTTGAATAGAGAATGTATCCAATGTATAATGATGCATAAAGAAAGGATATTGAACAATTTTGAATCATTTTAAATTAGTTAAAATGTATTGCTGAATAACGTAAAAAGTCAAATGAACCAAAGTGACATAATTGGTAACCCTAACCCTAACCCTAACAGACATGGCTGAGATATATAAGAGATTTTGAAATACTTACAACAAGGTAGCTTCTCTGGCTGTGAGGTATGTATCACGCTTTGCATGACGCAAGTTAAGCGACGTCTAGCGTGAAGTACTATTGGGTGGGTGACCACTGCTCGTTGATAGCTACCAGGCGATATAATGATGAAGAAAGTAAAAGTCTGAAACACAGCTGATGAAGGCTTACTCTTCTGAATATTGACATTTTTTCTTCTTTCCTTAAGGAGTATATGACCATAAAAAGCAATCAAGTTCTTACTCAGTGATTGATTTGTTATAATTTGTAGTGTTTACATACAGGAAGTGACAATATTACATCCTCCAATATGGCTATATTTTGAACTTATAATATCAAGAAGTTAATATAACCCCAAACCCTGATCTAATATACTCTGACTCATTTCTCATTAAGCTGATCTAGTATACCTCCACCCATTACCCAATACACCTTACTTAGCACACCCTTTCTAATTATTCCTGATTTTTTTTTTCAAATTCATTTGATTTTTCGTCTTACTAGCTACTGGGATCTTCTCATGAAGAATTCAAAGTCTTCATGACATTCAAGGGTTTTGGAAGGTATGCAAGATATTATTTAAGTATTTTGATCGTTTCAACCAAAGTATAGCACTATGATTTCTTTTAGCGTTTTATTAAATGTGTTTTAATGAAGAGTTCTTTCCGCTATTTGGTAACACTGAAAAAAAGACTAACTCTAACAGAAAAAAAATTTTTTTTGGGGGGTCGTGTTTTCTATACGATCTGGGTCATTTCCTATCCAAAAAGATGGGTCAAATTTTGGTCATTTTGTGTTTTGTATTATTGAAACAGTTTCCAACGGTATTAGGTAACGTGAAGTGCGGGAAATGGTAACGTAAGCTCATTGAAACCATTTCTAATGGGCATAACAAATGGATAAGAGCATTATTGGGTCAATGGGTTCGTAATTTTTCACATGCAGGAAGATGACACCCTTGGCTTCAATAGTTTTTGAAAACAAAGCAAATGAGTGATTTGGTAACTTAGAGCGTTATTTTGTAACCTAAAGCGATAATTGGTAACTTGTGCGGGATTGGGTAACTTGTGCGGGAAATGGTAACCTAGAGCGGGATTTGGTAACGGTATATCGGGATTTGGTAACAAAGCGGGATTGGGTAACTTGTGCGGGAAATGGTAACCTTTTATCAATTGAAGCCTTTCTAAAGGGCAGGAGAATTAAAGAAGAGCAACAAGTGTTCAAAAAGTTGCAAGTTTATCACATTCTGAAAGATGACACTCTAGGCTTCTGTAGTTAAAGAGAACAAAGCAAAAGCGTGATTTGGTAACTTAGAGCGGGATTTGGTAACGGTATAGCGGGATTTGGTAACAAAGCGGGATTGGGTAACTTGTGCGGGCGAAGCTAAGCGCCGAAAAATTCGGGAACACGACTGAAGACTTTTTGGGCGGGAGAGGCCCTCATTTGCTGACCAATCAGAGCTTAGCCCGATTTGAGATGTCAAAGACTAATAACTACTTATTTTCTATGAAAATAAATAAAATTATAATTTTTTCTTTTTAAAATTATTTCAATGGTATTTAATAGTTACCACTCATAAAATAACAAGAAGTAATTCAAAACACTTAGAAATAATTATTTTATATGTATAACCTGTAGTGAGCCCCAGATATTGTTCTACAACATTCCCACGACGTCATACTTCCGAAAGTAGTCCCGGCAGACATCTGCAGTGAACCTGTGATGTCATATCCAGCACAAATACGTCATCAATTCAAAACAACGCCATTTTTCAACGGTAAGGTTGTGTTTATGGACGAGACAGATTTTCTAGGTAATTTACAGTTTATAGGCGATCAGAACGCTGAGATTTTTTCGATTGCGTTGACTTTAAAGAGGGTACTGTTGTTAGCGTTAATTTTTGTTGTTGTTGTGCAGTCATCGGGAGTTTTGAGTGTGTAGACTTACAAAAGATTATAGCCTTGCTAAAGCAACTGGGCGAGGAAAACTAAGGTAAGTCTGCATTTATTATCTGTTTATACAATTGTAAAACTTAATTCATTAAAAAAAAGTTTAAATATCATTTTGTCTTAAGACAAGTTATTGCATCAGATTTATTATTTATCGGAACTCTTCTCTGTTTTGGACGCGCAGAAGAGTTACAAACACAAAAGAGCTCCAAACACAGAAGAGTTCCAAACACAGAAAAGCTCCAAACACAGAAGAGTTCCAAACACAAAAGAGCTCCAAACTTAGAAAAGTTCCAAACACAGAAGAGTTCCACTAAAAACGGAATTTTTTCCCCGGAATATTGCATTCCGGAAAAAAAAAATTCCGGTTTCAGGGATTTTTTTTTCCGGAAAACTATGGAATTGTTTTTTCCAGAATACTATTATTCTTTTTCCGGAATACTTTTTAAATGATTGCAAAAATTTTGCAGCTCAGCTAAGCAGTCCAACCTGGCACAACATTGCAAACCTGAAGCTGCAGGACCAACTTGGGGAGATTCTGTACCAGATTATCAAGGTTATCCTCACACAGCTCACACAGGTGAGGGGTTAAATATCTCTTGCAATTCACAGCAATTACGGTTTTCTCTATATCCCTTTCCCTCTGACTGTTTTCTTTGGGGATTGAATCTGTCTGACATTAGTGTGTCATAACATATGGTAAAATTCTCCATTCCTTGCGTATACACTTCCCATCCACCTCTTGTACCTCCTTCTCCTCCCTGTGTGCATTTCCCTCCCAATTCTTTTTCATTTTAAGATTGGCTGTGGCTGGGTAATGGTCCCCTCTTCTTACTCTGATCTGATTCATGCAATGCAGGTTATAGTGAGGGTTTTATGATGGTGCTAGTGTTTATAAAAAAAAACACAAACTTAACGCATCTGCCTCCACTTCTGGTTTTCGCTGTGCAATTTTTTTTGCGCAAGCTCTTCCTTGCATCTTTTAGCAACTGCATCATTCGATGGAGGTTAGGTCTTGCTTTCTTCCAGTTGGGAGGTCTGCCTTCACGCAAAATGCTAAAAAGTCTCGCAAGCTTGTCATATAAGCTTTCACAGTGCTAGCCTGCCACTGCTCCATGGCCATGTTGAAGCAGTCCCCGAAGATTTTTTCTTCATCTAAAAGATCCCCGACAAAGAATGCATGGGTCTTCCCCACCACTTTCCAGATCTTCATCTCCAGTTGCATTCTTCAATCTTTCAAGCAATGGTGGTCTCTCCATTTCCTCCTTCCTCCTACGTGTAGTTTGCCTGGTTGGTGTGTTCCACTCGCAAAATACTTTGTTGTTTGCTTTAGTCTTGTTGCAGTCCTCCGTCTTCTGTATTTACAAGGATATTTAACCCCCTCATCTCTTTTACAGGTAGCGCGCTAGAAGTAGAAGACGTACTGCAGATCCCCGTCACCTTGCTCTTCACGGCTTCTTAGAAGAAAATTTAAAGGCTCCAGATACTTAACGTCTATGATGAATTCTCGAATTTTATTTAATGCTTCAACGAAAATCCTGAAATAGTTTCCAACGGTATTTGGTAACGTGAAGTGCGGGAAATGGTAACGTAAGCTCATTGAAACCATTTCTAATGGGCATAACAAATGGATAAGAGCATTATTGGGTCAATGGGTTCTTAATTTTTCACATGCAGGAAGATGACACCCTTGGCTTCAATAGTTTTTGAAAACAAAGCAAATGAGTGATTTGGTAACTTAGAGCGTTATTTTGTAACCTAAAGCGATAATTGGTAACTTGTGCGGGATTGGGTAACTTGTGCGGGAAATGGTAACCTAGAGCGGGATTTGGTAACGGTATATCGGGATTTGGTAACAAAGCGGGATTGGGTAACTTGTGCGGGAAATGGTAACCTTTTATCAATTGAAGCCTTTCTAAAGGGCAGGAGAATTAAAGAAGAGCAACAAGTGTTCAAAAAGTTGCAAGTTTATCACATTCTGAAAGATGACACTCTAGGCTTCTGTAGTTAAAGAGAACAAAGCAAAAGCGTGATTTGGTAACTTAGAGCGGGATTTGGTAACGGTATAGCGGGATTTGGTAACAAAGCGGGATTGGGTAACTTGTGCGGGCGAAGCTAAGCGCCGAAAAATTCGGGAACACGACTGAAGACTTTTTGGGCGGGCGAGGCCCTCATTTGCTGACCAATCAGAGCTTAGCCCGATTTGAGATGTCAAAGACTAATAACTACTTATTTTCTATGAAAATAAATAAAATTATAATTTTTTCTTTTTAAAATTATTTCAATGGTATTTAATAGTTACCACTCATAAAATAACAAGAAGTAATTCAAAACACTTAGAAATAATTATTTTATATGTATAACCTGTAGTGAGCCCCAGATATTGTTCTACAACATTCCCACGACGTCATACTTCCGAAAGTAGTCCCGGCAGACATCTGCAGTGAACCTGTGATGTCATATCCAGCACAAATACGTCATCAATTCAAAACAACGCCATTTTTCAACGGTAAGGTTGTGTTTATGGACGAGACAGATTTTCTAGGTAATTTACAGTTTATAGGCGATCAGAACGCTGAGATTTTTTCGATTGCGTTGACTTTAAAGAGGGTACTGTTGTTAGCGTTAATTTTTGTTGTTGTTGTGCAGTCATCGGGAGTTTTGAGTGTGTAGACTTACAAAAGATTATAGCCTTGCTAAAGCAACTGGGCGAGGAAAACTAAGGTAAGTCTGCATTTATTATCTGTTTATACAATTGTAAAACTTAATTCATTAAAAAAAAGTTTAAATATCATTTTGTCTTAAGACAAGTTATTGCATCAGATTTATTATTTATCGGAACTCTTCTCTGTTTTGGACGCGCAGAAGAGTTACAAACACAAAAGAGCTCCAAACACAGAAGAGTTCCAAACACAGAAAAGCTCCAAACACAGAAGAGTTCCAAACACAAAAGAGCTCCAAACTTAGAAAAGTTCCAAACACAGAAGAGTTCCACTAAAAACGGAATTTTTTCCCCGGAATATTGCATTCCGGAAAAAAAAAATTCCGGTTTCAGGGATTTTTTTTTTCCGGAAAACTATGGAATTGTTTTTTCCAGAATACTATTATTCTTTTTCCGGAATACTTTTTAAATGATTGCAAAAATTTTGCAGCTCAGCTAAGCAGTCCAACCTGGCACAACATTGCAAACCTGAAGCTGCAGGACCAACTTGGGGAGATTCTGTACTAGATTATCAAGGTTATCCTCACACAGCTCACACAGGTGAGGGGTTAAATATCTCTTGCAATTCACAGCATTTACGGTTTTCTCTATATCCCTTTCCCTCTGACTGTTTTCTTTGGGGATTGAATCTGTCTGACATTAGTGTGTCATAACATATGGTAAAATTCTCCATTCCTTGCGTATACACTTCCCATCCACCTCTTGTACCTCCTTCTCCTCCCTGTGTGCATTTCCCTCCCAATTCTTTTTCATTTTAAGATTGGCTGTAGCTGGGTAATGGTCCCCTCTTCTTACTCTGATCTGATTCATGCAATGCAGGTTATAGTGAGGGTTTTATGATGGTGCTAGTGTTTATAAAAAAAAAAACACAAACTTAACGCATCTGCCTCCACTTCTGGTTTTCGCTGTGCAATTTTTTTTGCGCAAGCTCTTCCTTGCATCTTTTAGCAACTGCATCATTCGATGGAGGTTAGGTCTTGCTTTCTTCCAGTTGGGAGGTCTGCCTTCACGCAAAATGCTAAAAAGTCTCGCAAGCTTGTCATATAAGCTTTCACAGTGCTAGCCTGCCACTGCTCCATGGCCATGTTGAAGCAATCCCCGAAGATTTTTTCTTCATCTAAAAGATCCCCGACAAAGAATGCATGGGTCTTCCCCACCACTTTCCAGATCTTCATCTCCAGTTGCATTCTTCAATTTTTTAAGCAATGGTGGTCTCTCCATTTCCTCCTTCCTCCTACGTGTAGTTTGCCTGGTTGGTGTGTTCCACTCGCAAAATACTTTGTTGTTTGCTTTAGTCTTGTTGCAGTCCTCCGTCTTCTGTGTTTACAAGGATATTTAACCCCCTCATCTCTTTTACAGGTAGCGCGCTAGAAGTAGAAGACGTACTGCAGATCCCCGTCACCTTGCTCTTCACGGCTTCTTAGAAGAAAATTTAAAGGCTCCAGATACTTAACGTCTATGATGAATTCTCGAATTTTATTTAATGCTTCAACGAAAATCCTGAAATAGTTTCCAACGGTATTTGGTAACGTGAAGTGCGGGAAATGGTAACGTAATCTCATTGAAACCATTTCTAATGGGCATAACAAATGGATAAGAGCATTATTGGGTCAATGGGTTCTTAATTTTTCACATGCAGGAAGATGACACCCTTGGCTTCAATAGTTTTTGAAAACAAAGCAAATGAGTGATTTGGTAACTTAGAGCGTTATTTTGTAACCTAAAGCGATAATTGGTAACTTGTGCGGGAAATGGTAACCTAGAGCGGGATTTGGTAACGGTATATCGGGATTTGGTAACGGTATATCGGGATTTGGTAACAAAGCGGGATTGGGTAACTTGTGCGGGAAATGGTAACCTTTTTTCAATTGAAGCCTTTCTAAAGGGCAGGAGAATTAAAGAAGAGCAACAAGTGTTCAAAAAGTTGCAAGTTTATCACATTCTGAAAGATGACACTCTAGGCTTCTGTAGTTAAAGAGAACAAAGCAAAAGCGTGATTTGGTAACTTAGAGCGGGATTTGGTAACGGTATAGCGGGATTTGGTAACAAAGCGGGATTGGGTAACTTGTGCGGGAAATGGTAACCTTTTTCAATTGAAGCCTTTCTAAAGGGTAGGAGAATTAAAGAAGAGCAGCAAGTGGTCGAAAAGTTTCGGGTTTATCACATTCTGAAAGATGACACTCTAGGTTTTTGTAGTTGAAGAGAACAAAGGAAAGCGTGATGATCAACCCTACTACACCGACACGGATTTCCCTTGGACCGAGGAAGAATACGCCAATCTCTTCCAAAGTGACAGTGAGGAAGAGGAATTCCAAGGATTTGAGGAGGAAGACGTCAACTGGAACATTCATGGTCGCCAGTGAATTAGTGTCAATGTAGTTAACAATCAGTGCTGTGACGTGCTAAATGACAATTTAATATTTATTTTTGAAGTTGAATGTGCTAGTTAATGTGCTTGATTGTATCTATGTGCTTGTGATTTAACTATAGTATTGTTAATCAAGTTCTAAAAAAAATTGTTGCTTTCATTACATGTGTTCAGGTGATAATTGTTAAAAAAACAATGGCCACCCTAACAAAAAAATACTATAGTAAACTATAGTTAACTATAGTGTACTATAGATAACTATAGTATCAAGGTAAAAAATTTGGAACTTTGATTTACTATAGTAAAAACTTTGGAACTTTGATTTACTATGGAACTTTGATTAACTATAGTAAAAATTTTGGAACTTTGATTTACTGTAGTGAAAACTTTGGAACTTTGACTTACTGTGGTTAAAACTTTGGTTTACTATAGGGAAAACTTTGGAACTTTGATTTACTATAGTGAAAACTTTGGAACTTTGATTTACTGTAGTGAAAACTTTGGAAATTTGATTTACTATAGTAAAAACTTTGGTTTACTATACTGAAAACTTTGGAACTTTGATTTACTGTAGTGAAAACTTTGGAACTTTGATTTACTATAGTAAAAACTTTGTTTACTATAGTGAAAACTTCGGAAATTTTATTTACTATAAGTAAAAACTTTGGAACTTTGATTTACTTTGGAACTTTGATTAACTATAGTAAAAACTTTGGAACTTTGATTTACTATAATGAAAACTTTGGAACTTTGATTTACTATAGTAAAAACTTTGGAACTTTGATTTACTATGGACTTTGATTAACTATAGTAAAAACTTTGGAACTTTGATTTACTATAGTAAAAACTTTGGAACTTTGATTTACTGTAGTGAAAACTTTGGAACTTTGATTTACTATAGTAAAAACTTTGGTTTACTATAGTGAAAACTTTGGAACTTTGATTTACTGTAGTGAAAACTTTGGAACTTTGATTTACTATAGTAAAAACTTTGTTTACTATAGTGAAAACTTCGGAAATTTGATTTACTATAGTAAAAACTTTGGAACTTTGATTTACAGTAGTGAAAACTTTGGAACTTTGATTTACTATAGTAAAAAACTTTGGTTTACTATAGTGAGAACTTTGGAACTTTGATTTACTATAGTGAAAACTTTGGAACTTTGATTAGCTATAGTAAAAACTTTGGAACTTTGATTTACTGTAGTGAAAACTTTGGAACTTTGATTTGCTATAGTAAAAACTTTGGAACTTTGATTTACTATAGTAAAAACTTTGGTTTACTATAGGGAAAACTTTGGAACTTTGATTAACTATATTAAAAACTTTGGAACTTTGATTTACTGTAGTGAAAACTTTGGAACTTTGATTTACTATAGTAAAAACTTTGGTTTACTATAGTGAAAACTTTGGAACTTTGATTTACTGTAGTGAAAACTTTGGAACTTTGATTTACTATAGTAAAAACTTTGTTTACTATAGTGAAAACTTCGGAAATTTGATTTACTATAGTAAAAACTTTGGAACTTTGATTTACTTTGGAACTTTGATTAACTATAGTAAAAACTTTGGAACTTTGATTTACAGTAGTGAAAACTTTGGAACTTTGATTTTCTATAGTAAAAAAGTTTGGTTTACTATAGTGAGAACTTTGGCACTTTGATTTACTATAGTGAAAACTTTAGAGCTTTGATTTACTATAGTAAAAACTTTGGAACTTTGATTTACTATAGTGAAAACTTTGGAACCTTGATTTACTATAGTAAAAACTTTGGAACTTTGATTTAGTATAGTTAACTATAGTAAACTATAGTTAACTATAGTTTACTATAGTATTTTTTTGTTAGGGCATAGCCTACGTGACAATTTAGTAGTCTATGCTATATATAGCAATGACGCGACAATACAATGCCTAACGAATTGCACCTATAAATGCATTTCTGAAATAAAAAAAAAATAATAAAATACAACATTAAAGATAATTCAGAATATATAACAAAGATTATAGGTGTTTAATCGTTTATTGGTATTATTTATGTTTTAAGCTACATGCAATTTGTGTGTACAATTGTAGATGATATAAGCGACAGCAGTTCAAAATGGCGGAATACACAATGGAAATAAAAGAAAAACAAAGATCGTTTTTCATTATGATTTATTATTATGAAACAAATATCTTTCTTCCAACAGATAGGGTAGATGTATACGACTACAACAGGTAGGACTGATGTATATGAATGTCTGAAATTAGAGTAATAGTAGTAAACTTAGACGTAACTTGTAACGAAGAGTAATCAATTGAAGAAAATGGTCCTTGGCACTGTGAAAACGACCTGGAAAAAAAAGGGTTGAATTTTGTTCCTATGTATTGAGTGCACCCCTACTTTTGAACGATTTTCTGACGAAAAAAAGTGCGGCCAATACACGGGATTTTACGGTAACCATGCCAACTGGAATCCTCGAGAACAGAATAAAATTAACAGAATATAAATCAATTATAATTGAAATCAAACCAGAAATAAAGGAGGAATAGTATTCGAAAGAGCAATTATAGTTACTATGACGAAGTAGAAACGATCCACAGAATTATGTCTCATAGAATAAATTATTTCTGGAGCGACGTCGAAGTATATACCCTTGCTATAAATAATCCACCAGGAAAAATTAAAAGAAGTCTTTTATTTCTTCGTAATATCTCCTTTATTTCTTCAAATTGAGCTGTTTACTTTCAATTATGTTAATTAATATGAACTGCGGGATTTGGTAACGCCGAGCGATATTTGGTAACCTAAGCGGGCGATAACTCGCATAGAATTTTAGGCAAATTATGGTCAAATTTTGAGCGGGATATGGTAACTACCCTAACCCATCTCGCTTCTGAGAAGAGTTATATGCATTTTAGTGGTGTGCATAGTAACAAGAAAGAATTTTCTATCAGGTGTGTTAAAAGAAACCTTCAATTCCGGAGAAAAATATGAAAAAATGATTTTAAAAGAATTTCAGGGGCAGATAATTTTGCGATATTTGGTAACTTTTTTTTTCAAACTCTTGTCAGGACAACATATGTAATACGTTGAATCTCTCCCTTAAAGGGATGATAGAGTCAGACAAACCCTATCTAACTTCTGAAAGAGGACCCAAAAAACTCATTGAAAAGGGTCGAAAAGTCATTTTAGACGAATACACGGGGAATAACTCTTATAAATTGTCTGCCCCTGCGTGATTTGGTAACTTCATGTTACCAATTAACGCACAAGTTACTATTTCCCGCTAGTAGCAATGAACGGGGAATAACTCTTATAAATTGTCTGCCCCTGCGTGATTTGGTAACTTCAAGTTACCAATTAACGCACAAGTTACTATTTCCCGCTAGTACCAATGACCGCTGAAGTTACCAAATACCGCAATCTAGCGGCAAATGGTAACCTGTTTTTAAAGAGGACCAGGCAAATATATTAGAGTACGAGGGGCTGAAGGAGTTTATTTTACGTATATGACATGAAAATGGGGAAGGGGATTGGAGTCTGTGAAGAGAAATCAGATAAGGTGCCAGCGGTAAATGGTAACTGGCCCTTAATAAAGACCTGGAGAGGTAATAGGGAGCTGGAGGGGCTCACATATATCAAAAGGGGCCTCTTATATAGTGTAGAAATATGATAAATTTCGTGAGAGCGTTATTTGGTAACATGAAGCGGTAAACGGTAACCAACAAACTCTTACGCGTGGCTTAAAAGGAACTTTTTGAGCACTGGAAGGTGAAAGGGGGTCATATAAAGGTACACAGCTAAAGATGATCATCAAAGAGTGCTTAATTCTTGAAATCAAAGCAAAAGTGTGATTTGGTAACTTAGAGAGTGATTTGGTAACGTAAAGCGGGATTTGGTAACAAATGCGTTATTTGGTAACAAAACGATAAATGGTAACTCAGAGCGGGATTTGGTAACTAACCCTAACCTATCTCCCGTTTGACTGGGTTTAAGGGCAATCGTTAACTACGTGGGGCTGGAGGGTCTTCATCTGTATCAGGTAGTTAAAAATGGTGTTCCAACGAGGGTCCTTAGTATGAATTATGTATGAATTATATGAGCAAGCGTTAAATGGTAACTTAGAGCGGGATTTGGTAACTAACCCTAACCTATCTCCCGTTTGACTGGGTTTAAGCGCACTCGTTAACTACGTGGGGCTGGAGGGTCTTCATCTGTATAAGGTAGTTAAAAATGGTGTTCCAACGAGTTTCCTAAGTATGAATAATGTATGAATTATATGAGCAAGCGTTAAATGGTAACTTAGAGAGCGGGATTTGGTAACTACCCTAACCTATCTCCCGTTTGACTGGGTTTAAGGGCAATCGTTAACTACGTGGGGCTGGAGGGTCTTCATCTGTATCAGGTAGTTAAAAATGGTGTTCCAACGAGGGTCCTAAGTATGAATTATGTATGAATTATATGAGCAAGCGTGATTTGGTAACTTAGAGCGGGATTTGGTAACGTTATAGCGGTATTTTGTAACAAAACGTTATTTGGTAACTTAAGCGTGAAATGGTAACCTAGAGCGGGATTTGGTAACGTTTTAGCGGTATTTTGTAACAAAACGTTATTTGGTAACTTAAGCGTGAAATGGTAACCTAGAGCGGGATTTGGTAACTACCCTAACCTATCTCCCGTTTGACTGGGTTTAAGGGCAATCGTTAACTACGTGTGGCTGGAGGGCCTTCATTTCTATAAGGTAGTTAAAAATGGTGTTCCAACGAGGGTCCTAAGTATGAATTATGTATGAATTATATGAGCAAGCGGTATTTGGTAACTTGCCCTAAACTATCACCTGTTTGAGTTGGTTTTAGTGGGTCTAATGATATGATAGGGGTGTGAGGGGCTGGAGGGGCTCAATCTTTATAGGGTATGTAAAAATGACGTTCTTAATAGTCTTAGAAATATGAAATATTAATGATAGCGTTATTTGGTAACCTGATCTCTTATAAAGGGCCTTGCGGGAGAACCCCAGAGGGTAGTGAGCTGGAGACTACTGAGCTCTATGGTGTCAAAAATTTTCAAGCTAAAACTTCAACAGAAACAAGCTTGAATGAATCAAAGTCGCTCGTGCGGTAATCGGTAACTAAGTTTTGGCTCAGTTACATTTTACCGCCAATGCCTTTAAGGGGATATCTCCGGACCCAGACGTGCAAATGAGATGGGGTCTTGTTTTCTTGGCAGGCCAACAAGTGCTCTTTTGAGTGGCATAAAGAGTCAAAAATCTAAAATTTGAAGTTTAAAAAATTCCCCCACCCACCCCCAGCAGAAAACATGAAACAGATTGGGGGACCCTTTTGGGTCTCAATCTATCACCCCATGGCAAAACCGGCGCACAGAAAGTGTCCTATGACCTCAAACGTTGAGTTGAACCCGAAGGAGCCGTTTTGCTGACCCCTCCCACTTTAGACCCGAACCCTGACCCTTACAAATGCTTCCTCGGACTGCGGGTTTGTTTTAAAAAATTGTCCTTAGAAAGATCTTCCAGAAAATGTTGCGGAATTTGAAGAAAAAAGCTTCTTAGGGTAAGGAAAAAATTCTCAAAGATAAAGTAAATCGAGAAAAAACGCTTGAAGTTTGGCATTTTTGAAAAAAATGTTGCAATTGTTCGATTTTAAAATTTCTGCATTCCCATAATAGATATGCCCTTAAAGAAAAATTAGATTTTTTAATTAGGGCGGAAAACATCCCCTTTAGGGGCTTATTAATTTTTAGGGGGAAATGAATAAGGCAAAAATGTTAAATGTGCCCAATTTTCTTGACCTAGGGTAAGGTATTAGTTTTTGGTTTTGGACTTCGAAACTCAGAATATTGAAGGTTCTTGAAGGGTTCTAGAAGCCCTATTAAGGGGGATATCGAAATATTTGAGGAAGGTCCTCAACCTGATCCCTAAAGATGACCAACTTCATGTTGTTAGAAAAAAATGTTAAGTTGGAATAAAAAATCATTGAAAGTAATATGTAGTTGGTACGTCTTTGGAAAGCTTAAAAAAAAATCAAGGGCCCCTGCTCTCTTCGTTAAGGGCCTAACCTTGGCCCTTAAAGTTTGTAGCGTTAATTGGCAACCTGTTAGGCAATTGGTAACTTATTTTGGGACCGGATATTGGACCTTTAAGTCGCTCTTTTTTTGAATTTCAAACAACATTCTTAAAGAAAAAGACCAGGTCTTTTAATTGCACCCTTGAAAGTCGCAAAAAATGCAGATCTTCTCTTTGAAATAAAAGGTCAAACATAAAAACCCAAATTCTAACCCAAACTGTAACCCAAAAATATTTTGTTCTCTACAAGTCTCCATAATTTTTTTTAAAGTGCCCTGATGATGGGGGTTAGGGTTTTTGGCTGCCCTCTATCTGTTCCAACCGAAACCGATTTGAAATACCCAGTAGTTTGGGTAACCCTAGGTTGAGGTCCAACTTTGACCAAAAAATGAAATTACCTCAGAAGTGGTAACTCAACTAGGGGACTTTCTAGTTTTCAATTTTTAACCATTTTTAGAGTTCAGAGGGTTAGAAATTTTCCTCAGAGGGTTAGCGGGGTTAGAATAGAAACCCTTAAAGCACGAAAAACCTCTCCAAACCCCCTTCTTTTAAGGGAGATATAAGGGATCAAAGTTTGAGGCATTTTGGGACCTGTTTAAGCCAGAAACAAAAGTTGGGAACTGGATTGCCCATATTTAGCCATTTTTCAAGCCTAACCCTCTACAAACGCCCAAAAAAACGCTTAATTCTGAGCAAACCCCCGAGCCTCAAAAATCGAAGTTACCAAATAGCGACCACCTACTCACACCCATGGTTAGGGTTAGGGTTAGGGTTAGGGTTAGGGTCAGGGTTAGGGTTAGGGTTAGGGTTAGGGTTAGGGTTAGGGTTAGGGTTAGGGTATAGGTACAAAACGAAGATGAACTATCTAGGTCATGAACTATCTAGGTCAAATGAAAGTGAAAGTGAAAGTCATGGATAGAAGTAATAGTAAAGGAAATAGTGGAATTTTCCGAAGCTCATAACTTTCTTATTTATCGTCGGATTAAGACGAGTTTGGTGTCGTTGGAAAGCTAAGAAAACGGACAACACGACTAAGTCAGAAGCGTAAAACCCAGGTGCCAGGAAAAGGGAGAAAAAGTGGCTTCTTATTTACACCAAAGATTGTGCTTAGAAATGGACAAATTGAGAAACTTTGACCATTTTCAACCTCCCATATCTGGAGAATGGCATGCAATCGACACACCGCACTTATGTCAGTGATACACCCCGATAGGGACTCCTAGAAGCTGCAAAGAGTTAGTAGAAATACTTTCTCCCTCAAAAGATATTATAGACTGAACATGCGGAAAATGTACAAAAGTCTTAGAAAATGTGAGACAGGGGTTGGACGGTTCTTTGTGGTCAGCTCCAGACAACCTGAACGTTGCTGAGGAGGTCTCAGTGAGTACTTTTCGAGTGCCCAGGAAACTGGTTATGCTCGGAGACGAGGTAAACTTGCGTTCCGCGCTAAGTTCTCTTTGGGCTTATATCTGGAAAAGGGTGAGAGATAGAGGCCCTAAACTGAGTACATTAAAGATTAAGAAGACTTCAAGGAATCCACATACCAAAGCTCAGCCTCAGTGCTCCAAGGGCATGCAACCTATGGGTATATGAAGAAAATGTTCTGTAATTCCAGTTGGACCAAAAGACGACGTCGGCGGAAGTCGAAAATTTGGGACGAAAGGAAACTCCTCTTTTCATGAAAGGTCCAGTAGCTCTTGAAATCCTTACCTCAATCCTTCTCTCTGAAATGACCAAAAACTGCTCAGAAGAGGTGGAAAATTGACGCCTAATTGAAAGGTCCGTATCTCTCTTAGTTTTCAGGCGATTTTCAAATTCTTGGTGTCATTGAAAAGGTCTTGGCAAGTTCTGTCAACAAACCGAAGATGGTTATTAGAGATTAAAGACGAAAAAAGTTGCGAGGGTTGAAAGATGTCTGTGTATGCAGCGTGGGTACACCTAGGCAATATCTGCTCTAGAAAGCCTCAAGAAAAGTGGCTAATTGTTCGGAGCGTTATGGCTATGGATAGATGTTGTCAAGAGCTTTCTAACAAGCCCAAGATCTTGAAAATCCATAACGAAATAAAGACCTTCTGCCGTTTGCAAGCATATAAAAGAAAATCGCCTGTTATTCTACTTTTTGCTCTCTAGAACGACAAGTGCATGACATCAGCGCAAAGAGCTCTTCAAGACCTTTCCAACGACACCAAGAACGTTGACATCGGAGCAGTCTGTCAAAAGATATGAGCAAAAAAAGGAAAAGTAAGTGTTTGCAGGGGGTTAAAGTCAGGGTTAGTGGGGGTAAGGGTTAGGGTTAGTGTTAGGGTAAGGGTTAGGG
>NW_026889852.1:0-60005 GCF_033153115.1 Saccostrea echinata
TTCTTAATAAAATGACCTTGACCTTCATATCACAAGCAACTCTTCTTGAAGTTTTCAAAATGTTAAAGCTTAATTCTTTCTACAATATAATGGTAATTTACATGTTTATGTTCAAGACCCCCCCCCCCCTTCCTCGAAGCAACCAGGTACAGTACGCAGATATAATTTTTACAACTTATAAGGAACTTCTTAAGAGTTTCATTAATAAAATTCAGTCCCCCTGATGTGATTTGATATTTTGCTACCATTCATTCTTCTTCTGTTTTGTCTATAGAATTTATAATTATTTTATTTAGAATTAATTTATCTTTAGAAAGTAGTGATTGTCAGCTGCATTCATTAGCATTTCGCGTTTTCTTGTATATCTATTACTTGCATATTAATAAACTCATTAAATAATATTTAAAAGTATTAAAACTTCATTTCTATTAAATTTCATTAATTTGTAAATCCTTGGATCCGCTCCTGCAGGTGCGCGAAAGCCTCATCACTACTGTAAACAAATAATTAATCACGCCGAAAATGTTCATGATTCCGCTAAACTAAGAAAGTTTACACATAGTTTATCATCTCATAAACAACCATCAGCCCTGTCCAATGCAGAAATGCTCGAATTGAAGGGGAAAATTCAGGAATTGTTTTGCGTCAGCCATGTTTTGACGTGAACCTTACACGGCATTCTCTTATATTCTTAATATTATTGTATAGACGAAATTTGGTAAAGGACCGTTGTCCGCTCCATTTCTCCAGAACAGCTTAAGATATGAAAGTTATCTCTGTCAGATATCATAGATAATGACTTGTAGATGTCACCATGGACATTTTCTCCGTCGTCAATACTTCCGGTCGTCACAGAAAGTGGATTAAAAAGTCGATTGTTTCAATTTCTTCGTCTTTCTAACTTCTTTTTTCTGTAATATTCATAGGGTAAGTAAAGGCCCCTCTTTGAAGATTTTACGTATTACCAGTTTCTTAATTGGATTAAGAAGGAATTAAATATCTTCAAATATCTTAGAATTTCCGACAACGTAGGACCAACGTTTCTTAAACACTACAAAGTATTGATTTTTTCGCCGTATATATAGTTTGCGGGGACTGCTCAGTGCTCATTCACGTCGTCGGAGGTGTAGAAGTAACACCTACCTGGTGATTGAGATAGGCCAGAGAAACCTTCCTGTTGCCATGGAAACGAGTTTATGTTGAATAAAAACGATTGTATATGATGTATATCATGTGTGCGCATTTTATTCGCCCCTCTTTTTTTTTTTTGTCAACTATAGAAGACATTGTGATCTTTACAGACCCCCCCCCCACCCCTCCCACCACCATCTCTTTCTCTTTTTCGCTTTTATGTTTGGAATTCTTAATAAAATGACCTTGACCTTCATATCACAAGCAACTCTTCTTGAAGTTTTCAAAATGTTAAAGCTTAATTCTTTCTACAATATAATGGTAATTTACATGTTTATGTTCAAGACCCCCCCCCCTTCCTCGAAGCAACCAGGTACAGTACGCAGATATAATTTTTACAACTTATAAGGAACTTCTTAAGAGTTTCATTAATAAAATTCAGTCCCCCTGATGTGATTTGATATTTTGCTACCATTCATTCTTCTTCTGTTTTGTCTATAGAATTTATAATTATTTTATTTAGAATTAATTTATCTTTAGAAAGTAGTGATTGTCAGCTGCATTCATTAGCATTTCGCGTTTTCTTGTATATCTATTACTTGCATATTAATAAACTCATTAAATAATATTTAAAAGTATTAAAACTTCATTTCTATTAAATTTCATTAATTTGTAAATCCTTGGATCCGCTCCTGCAGGTGCGCGAAAGCCTCATCACTACTGTAAACAAATAATTAATCACGCCGAAAATGTTCATGATTCCGCTAAACTAAGAAAGTTTACACATAGTTTATCATCTCATAAACAACCATCAGCCCTGTCCAATGCAGAAATGCTCGAATTGAAGGGGAAAATTCAGGAATTGTTTTGCGTCAGCCATGTTTTGACGTGAACCTTACACGGCATTCTCTTATATTCTTAATATTATTGTATAGACGAAATTTGGTAAAGGACCGTTGTCCGCTCCATTTCTCCAGAACAGCTTAAGATATGAAAGTTATCTCTGTCAGATATCATAGATAATGACTTGTAGATGTCACCATGGACATTTTCTCCGTCGTCAATACTTCCGGTCGTCACAGAAAGTGGATTAAAAAGTCGATTGTTTCAATTTCTTCGTCTTTCTAACTTCTTTTTTCTGTAATATTCATAGGGTAAGTAAAGGCCCCTCTTTGAAGATTTTACGTATTACCAGTTTCTTAATTGGATTAAGAAGGAATTAAATATCTTCAAATATCTTAGAATTTCCGACAACGTAGGACCAACGTTTCTTAAACACTACAAAGTATTGATTTTTTCGCCGTATATATAGTTTGCGGGGACTGCTCAGTGCTCATTCACGTCGTCGGAGGTGTAGAAGTAACACCTACCTGGTGATTGAGATAGGCCAGAGAAACCTTCCTGTTGCCATGGAAACGAGTTTATGTTGAATAAAAACGATTGTATATGATGTATATCATGTGTGCGCATTTTATTCGCCCCTCTTTTTTTTTTTTGTCAACTATAGAAGACATTGTGATCTTTACAGACCCCCCCCCCACCCCTCCCACCACCATCTCTTTCTCTTTTTCGCTTTTATGTTTGGAATTCTTAATAAAATGACCTTGACCTTCATATCACAAGCAACTCTTCTTGAAGTTTTCAAAATGTTAAAGCTTAATTCTTTCTACAATATAATGGTAATTTACATGTTTATGTTCAAGACCCCCCCCCCCCTTCCTCGAAGCAACCAGGTACAGTACGCAGATATAATTTTTACAACTTATAAGGAACTTCTTAAGAGTTTCATTAATAAAATTCAGTCCCCCTGATGTGATTTGATATTTTGCTACCATTCATTCTTCTTCTGTTTTGTCTATAGAATTTATAATTATTTTATTTAGAATTAATTTATCTTTAGAAAGTAGTGATTGTCAGCTGCATTCATTAGCATTTCGCGTTTTCTTGTATATCTATTACTTGCATATTAATAAACTCATTAAATAATATTTAAAAGTATTAAAACTTCATTTCTATTAAATTTCATTAATTTGTAAATCCTTGGATCCGCTCCTGCAGGTGCGCGAAAGCCTCATCACTACTGTAAACAAATAATTAATCACGCCGAAAATGTTCATGATTCCGCTAAACTAAGAAAGTTTACACATAGTTTATCATCTCATAAACAACCATCAGCCCTGTCCAATGCAGAAATGCTCGAATTGAAGGGGAAAATTCAGGAATTGTTTTGCGTCAGCCATGTTTTGACGTGAACCTTACACGGCATTCTCTTATATTCTTAATATTATTGTATAGACGAAATTTGGTAAAGGACCGTTGTCCGCTCCATTTCTCCAGAACAGCTTAAGATATGAAAGTTATCTCTGTCAGATATCATAGATAATGACTTGTAGATGTCACCATGGACATTTTCTCCGTCGTCAATACTTCCGGTCGTCACAGAAAGTGGATTAAAAAGTCGATTGTTTCAATTTCTTCGTCTTTCTAACTTCTTTTTTCTGTAATATTCATAGGGTAAGTAAAGGCCCCTCTTTGAAGATTTTACGTATTACCAGTTTCTTAATTGGATTAAGAAGGAATTAAATATCTTCAAATATCTTAGAATTTCCGACAACGTAGGACCAACGTTTCTTAAACACTACAAAGTATTGATTTTTTCGCCGTATATATAGTTTGCGGGGACTGCTCAGTGCTCATTCACGTCGTCGGAGGTGTAGAAGTAACACCTACCTGGTGATTGAGATAGGCCAGAGAAACCTTCCTGTTGCCATGGAAACGAGTTTATGTTGAATAAAAACGATTGTATATGATGTATATCATGTGTGCGCATTTTATTCGCCCCCTCTTTTTTTTTTTTGTCAACTATAGAAGACATTGTGATCTTTACAGACCCCCCCCCCCACCCCTCCCACCACCATCTCTTTCTCTTTTTCGCTTTTATGTTTGGAATTCTTAATAAAATGACCTTGACCTTCATATCACAAGCAACTCTTCTTGAAGTTTTCAAAATGTTAAAGCTTAATTCTTTCTACAATATAATGGTAATTTACATGTTTATGTTCAAGACCCCCCCCCCCCTTCCTCGAAGCAACCAGGTACAGTACGCAGATATAATTTTTACAACTTATAAGGAACTTCTTAAGAGTTTCATTAATAAAATTCAGTCCCCTGATGTGATTTGATATTTTGCTACCATTCATTCTTCTTCTGTTTTGTCTATAGAATTTATAATTATTTTATTTAGAATTAATTTATCTTTAGAAAGTAGTGATTGTCAGCTGCATTCATTAGCATTTCGCGTTTTCTTGTATATCTATTACTTGCATATTAATAAACTCATTAAATAATATTTAAAAGTATTAAAACTTCATTTCTATTAAATTTCATTAATTTGTAAATCCTTGGATCCGCTCCTGCAGGTGCGCGAAAGCCTCATCACTACTGTAAACAAATAATTAATCACGCCGAAAATGTTCATGATTCCGCTAAACTAAGAAAGTTTACACATAGTTTATCATCTCATAAACAACCATCAGCCCTGTCCAATGCAGAAATGCTCGAATTGAAGGGGAAAATTCAGGAATTGTTTTGCGTCAGCCATGTTTTGACGTGAACCTTACACGGCATTCTCTTATATTCTTAATATTATTGTATAGACGAAATTTGGTAAAGGACCGTTGTCCGCTCCATTTCTCCAGAACAGCTTAAGATATGAAAGTTATCTCTGTCAGATATCATAGATAATGACTTGTAGATGTCACCATGGACATTTTCTCCGTCGTCAATACTTCCGGTCGTCACAGAAAGTGGATTAAAAAGTCGATTGTTTCAATTTCTTCGTCTTTCTAACTTCTTTTTTCTGTAATATTCATAGGGTAAGTAAAGGCCCCTCTTTGAAGATTTTACGTATTACCAGTTTCTTAATTGGATTAAGAAGGAATTAAATATCTTCAAATATCTTAGAATTTCCGACAACGTAGGACCAACGTTTCTTAAACACTACAAAGTATTGATTTTTTCGCCGTATATATAGTTTGCGGGGACTGCTCAGTGCTCATTCACGTCGTCGGAGGTGTAGAAGTAACACCTACCTGGTGATTGAGATAGGCCAGAGAAACCTTCCTGTTGCCATGGAAACGAGTTTATGTTGAATAAAAACGATTGTATATGATGTATATCATGTGTGCGCATTTTATTCGCCCCTCTTTTTTTTTTTGTCAACTATAGAAGACATTGTGATCTTTACAGACCCCCCCCCCCCCACCCCTCCCACCACCATCTCTTTCTCTTTTTCGCTTTTATGTTTGGAATTCTTAATAAAATGACCTTGACCTTCATATCACAAGCAACTCTTCTTGAAGTTTTCAAAATGTTAAAGCTTAATTCTTTCTACAATATAATGGTAATTTACATGTTTATGTTCAAGACCCCCCCCCCCCCTTCCTCGAAGCAACCAGGTACAGTACGCAGATATAATTTTTACAACTTATAAGGAACTTCTTAAGAGTTTCATTAATAAAATTCAGTCCCCCTGATGTGATTTGATATTTTGCTACCATTCATTCTTCTTCTGTTTTGTCTATAGAATTTATAATTATTTTATTTAGAATTAATTTATCTTTAGAAAGTAGTGATTGTCAGCTGCATTCATTAGCATTTCGCGTTTTCTTGTATATCTATTACTTGCATATTAATAAACTCATTAAATAATATTTAAAAGTATTAAAACTTCATTTCTATTAAATTTCATTAATTTGTAAATCCTTGGATCCGCTCCTGCAGGTGCGCGAAAGCCTCATCACTACTGTAAACAAATAATTAATCACGCCGAAAATGTTCATGATTCCGCTAAACTAAGAAAGTTTACACATAGTTTATCATCTCATAAACAACCATCAGCCCTGTCCAATGCAGAAATGCTCGAATTGAAGGGGAAAATTCAGGAATTGTTTTGCGTCAGCCATGTTTTGACGTGAACCTTACACGGCATTCTCTTATATTCTTAATATTATTGTATAGACGAAATTTGGTAAAGGACCGTTGTCCGCTCCATTTCTCCAGAACAGCTTAAGATATGAAAGTTATCTCTGTCAGATATCATAGATAATGACTTGTAGATGTCACCATGGACATTTTCTCCGTCGTCAATACTTCCGGTCGTCACAGAAAGTGGATTAAAAAGTCGATTGTTTCAATTTCTTCGTCTTTCTAACTTCTTTTTTCTGTAATATTCATAGGGTAAGTAAAGGCCCCTCTTTGAAGATTTTACGTATTACCAGTTTCTTAATTGGATTAAGAAGGAATTAAATATCTTCAAATATCTTAGAATTTCCGACAACGTAGGACCAACGTTTCTTAAACACTACAAAGTATTGATTTTTTCGCCGTATATATAGTTTGCGGGGACTGCTCAGTGCTCATTCACGTCGTCGGAGGTGTAGAAGTAACACCTACCTGGTGATTGAGATAGGCCAGAGAAACCTTCCTGTTGCCATGGAAACGAGTTTATGTTGAATAAAAACGATTGTATATGATGTATATCATGTGTGCGCATTTTATTCGCCCCTCTTTTTTTTTTTGTCAACTATAGAAGACATTGTGATCTTTACAGACCCCCCCCCCCCCACCCCTCCCACCACCATCTCTTTCTCTTTTTCGCTTTTATGTTTGGAATTCTTAATAAAATGACCTTGACCTTCATATCACAAGCAACTCTTCTTGAAGTTTTCAAAATGTTAAAGCTTAATTCTTTCTACAATATAATGGTAATTTACATGTTTATGTTCAAGACCCCCCCCCCCCCTTCCTCGAAGCAACCAGGTACAGTACGCAGATATAATTTTTACAACTTATAAGGAACTTCTTAAGAGTTTCATTAATAAAATTCAGTCCCCCTGATGTGATTTGATATTTTGCTACCATTCATTCTTCTTCTGTTTTGTCTATAGAATTTATAATTATTTTATTTAGAATTAATTTATCTTTAGAAAGTAGTGATTGTCAGCTGCATTCATTAGCATTTCGCGTTTTCTTGTATATCTATTACTTGCATATTAATAAACTCATTAAATAATATTTAAAAGTATTAAAACTTCATTTCTATTAAATTTCATTAATTTGTAAATCCTTGGATCCGCTCCTGCAGGTGCGCGAAAGCCTCATCACTACTGTAAACAAATAATTAATCACGCCGAAAATGTTCATGATTCCGCTAAACTAAGAAAGTTTACACATAGTTTATCATCTCATAAACAACCATCAGCCCTGTCCAATGCAGAAATGCTCGAATTGAAGGGGAAAATTCAGGAATTGTTTTGCGTCAGCCATGTTTTGACGTGAACCTTACACGGCATTCTCTTATATTCTTAATATTATTGTATAGACGAAATTTGGTAAAGGACCGTTGTCCGCTCCATTTCTCCAGAACAGCTTAAGATATGAAAGTTATCTCTGTCAGATATCATAGATAATGACTTGTAGATGTCACCATGGACATTTTCTCCGTCGTCAATACTTCCGGTCGTCACAGAAAGTGGATTAAAAAGTCGATTGTTTCAATTTCTTCGTCTTTCTAACTTCTTTTTTCTGTAATATTCATAGGGTAAGTAAAGGCCCCTCTTTGAAGATTTTACGTATTACCAGTTTCTTAATTGGATTAAGAAGGAATTAAATATCTTCAAATATCTTAGAATTTCCGACAACGTAGGACCAACGTTTCTTAAACACTACAAAGTATTGATTTTTTCGCCGTATATATAGTTTGCGGGGACTGCTCAGTGCTCATTCACGTCGTCGGAGGTGTAGAAGTAACACCTACCTGGTGATTGAGATAGGCCAGAGAAACCTTCCTGTTGCCATGGAAACGAGTTTATGTTGAATAAAAACGATTGTATATGATGTATATCATGTGTGCGCATTTTATTCGCCCCTCTTTTTTTTTTTTGTCAACTATAGAAGACATTGTGATCTTTACAGACCCCCCCCCCCACCCCTCCCACCACCATCTCTTTCTCTTTTTCGCTTTTATGTTTGGAATTCTTAATAAAATGACCTTGACCTTCATATCACAAGCAACTCTTCTTGAAGTTTTCAAAATGTTAAAGCTTAATTCTTTCTACAATATAATGGTAATTTACATGTTTATGTTCAAGACCCCCCCCCCCCCTTCCTCGAAGCAACCAGGTACAGTACGCAGATATAATTTTTACAACTTATAAGGAACTTCTTAAGAGTTTCATTAATAAAATTCAGTCCCCCTGATGTGATTTGATATTTTGCTACCATTCATTCTTCTTCTGTTTTGTCTATAGAATTTATAATTATTTTATTTAGAATTAATTTATCTTTAGAAAGTAGTGATTGTCAGCTGCATTCATTAGCATTTCGCGTTTTCTTGTATATCTATTACTTGCATATTAATAAACTCATTAAATAATATTTAAAAGTATTAAAACTTCATTTCTATTAAATTTCATTAATTTGTAAATCCTTGGATCCGCTCCTGCAGGTGCGCGAAAGCCTCATCACTACTGTAAACAAATAATTAATCACGCCGAAAATGTTCATGATTCCGCTAAACTAAGAAAGTTTACACATAGTTTATCATCTCATAAACAACCATCAGCCCTGTCCAATGCAGAAATGCTCGAATTGAAGGGGAAAATTCAGGAATTGTTTTGCGTCAGCCATGTTTTGACGTGAACCTTACACGGCATTCTCTTATATTCTTAATATTATTGTATAGACGAAATTTGGTAAAGGACCGTTGTCCGCTCCATTTCTCCAGAACAGCTTAAGATATGAAAGTTATCTCTGTCAGATATCATAGATAATGACTTGTAGATGTCACCATGGACATTTTCTCCGTCGTCAATACTTCCGGTCGTCACAGAAAGTGGATTAAAAAGTCGATTGTTTCAATTTCTTCGTCTTTCTAACTTCTTTTTTCTGTAATATTCATAGGGTAAGTAAAGGCCCCTCTTTGAAGATTTTACGTATTACCAGTTTCTTAATTGGATTAAGAAGGAATTAAATATCTTCAAATATCTTAGAATTTCCGACAACGTAGGACCAACGTTTCTTAAACACTACAAAGTATTGATTTTTTCGCCGTATATATAGTTTGCGGGGACTGCTCAGTGCTCATTCACGTCGTCGGAGGTGTAGAAGTAACACCTACCTGGTGATTGAGATAGGCCAGAGAAACCTTCCTGTTGCCATGGAAACGAGTTTATGTTGAATAAAAACGATTGTATATGATGTATATCATGTGTGCGCATTTTATTCGCCCCTCTTTTTTTTTTTTGTCAACTATAGAAGACATTGTGATCTTTACAGACCCCCCCCCCCCACCCCTCCCACCACCATCTCTTTCTCTTTTTCGCTTTTATGTTTGGAATTCTTAATAAAATGACCTTGACCTTCATATCACAAGCAACTCTTCTTGAAGTTTTCAAAATGTTAAAGCTTAATTCTTTCTACAATATAATGGTAATTTACATGTTTATGTTCAAGACCCCCCCCCCCCCTTCCTCGAAGCAACCAGGTACAGTACGCAGATATAATTTTTACAACTTATAAGGAACTTCTTAAGAGTTTCATTAATAAAATTCAGTCCCCCTGATGTGATTTGATATTTTGCTACCATTCATTCTTCTTCTGTTTTGTCTATAGAATTTATAATTATTTTATTTAGAATTAATTTATCTTTAGAAAGTAGTGATTGTCAGCTGCATTCATTAGCATTTCGCGTTTTCTTGTATATCTATTACTTGCATATTAATAAACTCATTAAATAATATTTAAAAGTATTAAAACTTCATTTCTATTAAATTTCATTAATTTGTAAATCCTTGGATCCGCTCCTGCAGGTGCGCGAAAGCCTCATCACTACTGTAAACAAATAATTAATCACGCCGAAAATGTTCATGATTCCGCTAAACTAAGAAAGTTTACACATAGTTTATCATCTCATAAACAACCATCAGCCCTGTCCAATGCAGAAATGCTCGAATTGAAGGGGAAAATTCAGGAATTGTTTTGCGTCAGCCATGTTTTGACGTGAACCTTACACGGCATTCTCTTATATTCTTAATATTATTGTATAGACGAAATTTGGTAAAGGACCGTTGTCCGCTCCATTTCTCCAGAACAGCTTAAGATATGAAAGTTATCTCTGTCAGATATCATAGATAATGACTTGTAGATGTCACCATGGACATTTTCTCCGTCGTCAATACTTCCGGTCGTCACAGAAAGTGGATTAAAAAGTCGATTGTTTCAATTTCTTCGTCTTTCTAACTTCTTTTTTCTGTAATATTCATAGGGTAAGTAAAGGCCCCTCTTTGAAGATTTTACGTATTACCAGTTTCTTAATTGGATTAAGAAGGAATTAAATATCTTCAAATATCTTAGAATTTCCGACAACGTAGGACCAACGTTTCTTAAACACTACAAAGTATTGATTTTTTCGCCGTATATATAGTTTGCGGGGACTGCTCAGTGCTCATTCACGTCGTCGGAGGTGTAGAAGTAACACCTACCTGGTGATTGAGATAGGCCAGAGAAACCTTCCTGTTGCCATGGAAACGAGTTTATGTTGAATAAAAACGATTGTATATGATGTATATCATGTGTGCGCATTTTATTCGCCCCTCTTTTTTTTTTGTCAACTATAGAAGACATTGTGATCTTTACAGACCCCCCCCCCACCCCTCCCACCACCATCTCTTTCTCTTTTTCGCTTTTATGTTTGGAATTCTTAATAAAATGACCTTGACCTTCATATCACAAGCAACTCTTCTTGAAGTTTTCAAAATGTTAAAGCTTAATTCTTTCTACAATATAATGGTAATTTACATGTTTATGTTCAAGACCCCCCCCCCCCCCCCTTCCTCGAAGCAACCAGGTACAGTACGCAGATATAATTTTTACAACTTATAAGGAACTTCTTAAGAGTTTCATTAATAAAATTCAGTCCCCCTGATGTGATTTGATATTTTGCTACCATTCATTCTTCTTCTGTTTTGTCTATAGAATTTATAATTATTTTATTTAGAATTAATTTATCTTTAGAAAGTAGTGATTGTCAGCTGCATTCATTAGCATTTCGCGTTTTCTTGTATATCTATTACTTGCATATTAATAAACTCATTAAATAATATTTAAAAGTATTAAAACTTCATTTCTATTAAATTTCATTAATTTGTAAATCCTTGGATCCGCTCCTGCAGGTGCGCGAAAGCCTCATCACTACTGTAAACAAATAATTAATCACGCCGAAAATGTTCATGATTCCGCTAAACTAAGAAAGTTTACACATAGTTTATCATCTCATAAACAACCATCAGCCCTGTCCAATGCAGAAATGCTCGAATTGAAGGGGAAAATTCAGGAATTGTTTTGCGTCAGCCATGTTTTGACGTGAACCTTACACGGCATTCTCTTATATTCTTAATATTATTGTATAGACGAAATTTGGTAAAGGACCGTTGTCCGCTCCATTTCTCCAGAACAGCTTAAGATATGAAAGTTATCTCTGTCAGATATCATAGATAATGACTTGTAGATGTCACCATGGACATTTTCTCCGTCGTCAATACTTCCGGTCGTCACAGAAAGTGGATTAAAAAGTCGATTGTTTCAATTTCTTCGTCTTTCTAACTTCTTTTTTCTGTAATATTCATAGGGTAAGTAAAGGCCCCTCTTTGAAGATTTTACGTATTACCAGTTTCTTAATTGGATTAAGAAGGAATTAAATATCTTCAAATATCTTAGAATTTCCGACAACGTAGGACCAACGTTTCTTAAACACTACAAAGTATTGATTTTTTCGCCGTATATATAGTTTGCGGGGACTGCTCAGTGCTCATTCACGTCGTCGGAGGTGTAGAAGTAACACCTACCTGGTGATTGAGATAGGCCAGAGAAACCTTCCTGTTGCCATGGAAACGAGTTTATGTTGAATAAAAACGATTGTATATGATGTATATCATGTGTGCGCATTTTATTCGCCCCTCTTTTTTTTTTTTGTCAACTATAGAAGACATTGTGATCTTTACAGACCCCCCCCCCACCCCTCCCACCACCATCTCTTTCTCTTTTTCGCTTTTATGTTTGGAATTCTTAATAAAATGACCTTGACCTTCATATCACAAGCAACTCTTCTTGAAGTTTTCAAAATGTTAAAGCTTAATTCTTTCTACAATATAATGGTAATTTACATGTTTATGTTCAAGACCCCCCCCCCCTTCCTCGAAGCAACCAGGTACAGTACGCAGATATAATTTTTACAACTTATAAGGAACTTCTTAAGAGTTTCATTAATAAAATTCAGTCCCCCTGATGTGATTTGATATTTTGCTACCATTCATTCTTCTTCTGTTTTGTCTATAGAATTTATAATTATTTTATTTAGAATTAATTTATCTTTAGAAAGTAGTGATTGTCAGCTGCATTCATTAGCATTTCGCGTTTTCTTGTATATCTATTACTTGCATATTAATAAACTCATTAAATAATATTTAAAAGTATTAAAACTTCATTTCTATTAAATTTCATTAATTTGTAAATCCTTGGATCCGCTCCTGCAGGTGCGCGAAAGCCTCATCACTACTGTAAACAAATAATTAATCACGCCGAAAATGTTCATGATTCCGCTAAACTAAGAAAGTTTACACATAGTTTATCATCTCATAAACAACCATCAGCCCTGTCCAATGCAGAAATGCTCGAATTGAAGGGGAAAATTCAGGAATTGTTTTGCGTCAGCCATGTTTTGACGTGAACCTTACACGGCATTCTCTTATATTCTTAATATTATTGTATAGACGAAATTTGGTAAAGGACCGTTGTCCGCTCCATTTCTCCAGAACAGCTTAAGATATGAAAGTTATCTCTGTCAGATATCATAGATAATGACTTGTAGATGTCACCATGGACATTTTCTCCGTCGTCAATACTTCCGGTCGTCACAGAAAGTGGATTAAAAAGTCGATTGTTTCAATTTCTTCGTCTTTCTAACTTCTTTTTTCTGTAATATTCATAGGGTAAGTAAAGGCCCCTCTTTGAAGATTTTACGTATTACCAGTTTCTTAATTGGATTAAGAAGGAATTAAATATCTTCAAATATCTTAGAATTTCCGACAACGTAGGACCAACGTTTCTTAAACACTACAAAGTATTGATTTTTTCGCCGTATATATAGTTTGCGGGGACTGCTCAGTGCTCATTCACGTCGTCGGAGGTGTAGAAGTAACACCTACCTGGTGATTGAGATAGGCCAGAGAAACCTTCCTGTTGCCATGGAAACGAGTTTATGTTGAATAAAAACGATTGTATATGATGTATATCATGTGTGCGCATTTTATTCGCCCCTCTTTTTTTTTTTTGTCAACTATAGAAGACATTGTGATCTTTACAGACCCCCCCCCCCACCCCTCCCACCACCATCTCTTTCTCTTTTTCGCTTTTATGTTTGGAATTCTTAATAAAATGACCTTGACCTTCATATCACAAGCAACTCTTCTTGAAGTTTTCAAAATGTTAAAGCTTAATTCTTTCTACAATATAATGGTAATTTACATGTTTATGTTCAAGACCCCCCCCCCCCCTTCCTCGAAGCAACCAGGTACAGTACGCAGATATAATTTTTACAACTTATAAGGAACTTCTTAAGAGTTTCATTAATAAAATTCAGTCCCCCTGATGTGATTTGATATTTTGCTACCATTCATTCTTCTTCTGTTTTGTCTATAGAATTTATAATTATTTTATTTAGAATTAATTTATCTTTAGAAAGTAGTGATTGTCAGCTGCATTCATTAGCATTTCGCGTTTTCTTGTATATCTATTACTTGCATATTAATAAACTCATTAAATAATATTTAAAAGTATTAAAACTTCATTTCTATTAAATTTCATTAATTTGTAAATCCTTGGATCCGCTCCTGCAGGTGCGCGAAAGCCTCATCACTACTGTAAACAAATAATTAATCACGCCGAAAATGTTCATGATTCCGCTAAACTAAGAAAGTTTACACATAGTTTATCATCTCATAAACAACCATCAGCCCTGTCCAATGCAGAAATGCTCGAATTGAAGGGGAAAATTCAGGAATTGTTTTGCGTCAGCCATGTTTTGACGTGAACCTTACACGGCATTCTCTTATATTCTTAATATTATTGTATAGACGAAATTTGGTAAAGGACCGTTGTCCGCTCCATTTCTCCAGAACAGCTTAAGATATGAAAGTTATCTCTGTCAGATATCATAGATAATGACTTGTAGATGTCACCATGGACATTTTCTCCGTCGTCAATACTTCCGGTCGTCACAGAAAGTGGATTAAAAAGTCGATTGTTTCAATTTCTTCGTCTTTCTAACTTCTTTTTTCTGTAATATTCATAGGGTAAGTAAAGGCCCCTCTTTGAAGATTTTACGTATTACCAGTTTCTTAATTGGATTAAGAAGGAATTAAATATCTTCAAATATCTTAGAATTTCCGACAACGTAGGACCAACGTTTCTTAAACACTACAAAGTATTGATTTTTTCGCCGTATATATAGTTTGCGGGGACTGCTCAGTGCTCATTCACGTCGTCGGAGGTGTAGAAGTAACACCTACCTGGTGATTGAGATAGGCCAGAGAAACCTTCCTGTTGCCATGGAAACGAGTTTATGTTGAATAAAAACGATTGTATATGATGTATATCATGTGTGCGCATTTTATTCGCCCCTCTTTTTTTTTTTTGTCAACTATAGAAGACATTGTGATCTTTACAGACCCCCCCCCACCCCTCCCACCACCATCTCTTTCTCTTTTTCGCTTTTATGTTTGGAATTCTTAATAAAATGACCTTGACCTTCATATCACAAGCAACTCTTCTTGAAGTTTTCAAAATGTTAAAGCTTAATTCTTTCTACAATATAATGGTAATTTACATGTTTATGTTCAAGACCCCCCCCCCCCCTTCCTCGAAGCAACCAGGTACAGTACGCAGATATAATTTTTACAACTTATAAGGAACTTCTTAAGAGTTTCATTAATAAAATTCAGTCCCCCTGATGTGATTTGATATTTTGCTACCATTCATTCTTCTTCTGTTTTGTCTATAGAATTTATAATTATTTTATTTAGAATTAATTTATCTTTAGAAAGTAGTGATTGTCAGCTGCATTCATTAGCATTTCGCGTTTTCTTGTATATCTATTACTTGCATATTAATAAACTCATTAAATAATATTTAAAAGTATTAAAACTTCATTTCTATTAAATTTCATTAATTTGTAAATCCTTGGATCCGCTCCTGCAGGTGCGCGAAAGCCTCATCACTACTGTAAACAAATAATTAATCACGCCGAAAATGTTCATGATTCCGCTAAACTAAGAAAGTTTACACATAGTTTATCATCTCATAAACAACCATCAGCCCTGTCCAATGCAGAAATGCTCGAATTGAAGGGGAAAATTCAGGAATTGTTTTGCGTCAGCCATGTTTTGACGTGAACCTTACACGGCATTCTCTTATTAAGGTCTTCCGTTTCAGACGGAAGACCTTATAGTGATTCTACTGTTTCTTTTTATTATTATTTTTTTTTTCCCCTTTTCTTGTCGGAGCGTTTTCTCAGAGATGGCTGGACGGATTTTCTTGAAATTTTCAGGGATGATAGAGAATGAAAATACCCCTAGGCGTTTTTTTCATTTTTTCAAAATTCACTTCCGGTCGTCAGATATGTCCGATTTCCGTTTTTTTCAAAAATATTTTGTCCCAGTCATATCTCAGAAAAGGTAAGAGATTAAGACACCAAACCTATACGGTTAATAGATCTTGAGGAGTAGGCAAAACCATTTGGGTTAAGAGCGTCAGCCGTCACTTCCGGTCGTCACAGGAAGTGATCAAAGAAATCGAAATTTTCAACTTTTCTTTTTTGATTTTTTTCTTTCATTACATTGTTGCATCTTATTTGTAGATTCGAAATATGTTAGTCTTACCGGAACCAAAAACGTCAACTTCCGGCTATAAGTGAAAAACTGCATAATTTGAGTATTTTACTTTCCCATAAATATTTTTTATACATAATGTATTTGAACTGATTTTTGAATATGTTATCAAGACTGCAAATGTCTAGAGTAACGTCAAATATCTTTGTAAAATTCACTTCCGGTCGCGCGTTTAAATGTCCGCAAAATGAGAACTTGTCCGAGTGAGATCTCAGAAACGGTAAGAGATTTAGACACCAAACTGATAAGAGTATTAAACCTTGAGAAGTAGACAAAACAATTTGGCTTAAGAGCGTCAGTCGTCACTTCCGGTCGTCACAGGAAGTGATCAAAGAAATCGAAAATTTCAAATTTTCTCTTTTGAAATAAGACTTGCATCATATAATTGTATCTTTTTCACAGTTACGAGATGTCTTGGTTCCACCGGAAACAAAAAACGACAACTTTCGGTTTTAAGAGAAAAACTACATAATAGGGGTTTTGAATTTCCCCCAACATATCGCTTATAGATAGAGTTCTTTAAATGATTTTTATATATGTTATTGAGACTGCAGTTGTCTAGATTGACATGAAATATCTTAATAAAATTCACTTCCGGTCGCGTGTTTTCTTGTCCACAAAATGAAAAGTTATTTCAGCGAGATCTCGGAAACGGCATGAAAGTAAAACACCAAACTTGTAGGAGTAATAAAACTTGGTGAGAAGGCAAAACACATAGGGTTAAAAGCGTCAGCCGTCATTTCCGGTCATCACAGGAAGTGATCGAAGAAATCGAAAATTTCAACTTTTCTTTTTAAAATTAAAATTTTCATCACTTTATTGCTTCCCTTTCGCTGTTTTAAAATATGTTAAATTCCACCGGAAAAAAACTTTAAACTTCCGGTTTTAAAAGATAAACTACGTTATTTCGTGGTTTAGCTTTCTCATAAATATCACTTATAGATAAGTAATTGAAATGTTTTTTTTTTTTTTTTTTTTTTTTTTTTTTTTTTTTACATATGCTGTAGATACTGCAAAAGTCAAGAGAAAATTCAGAGATTTTTATTCAGTTCACTTCCGGTCGTGTGTTTTCTTGTCCTCAAAATTAGAATTTGTTCTCACAATTGTTCGGCAACAGTAAAAGACTGAACTCTAAAACTTTCAGGACTTATAGTCAGTCATCAGTTCATTTGCTTGGTGTAAAAATCGTGTGTCGTCATTACTTCCGGTCGTGAGAGGAAACGAAGCAAAAAAGTATATTTTAAGTTATTTGGTTTCTACATAAGTTTTAGGCTAATACCGACGTTGGAAAAGACATGTTCATGCAAACAGGAAGTCGTATAACGGAAGACCTTCTCATTACTAGTAATGAGTTTCTAGTATTCTTAATATTATTGTATAGACGAAATTTGGTAAAGGACCGTTGTCCGCTCCATTTCTCCAGAACAGCTTAAGATATGAAAGTTATCTCTGTCAGATATCATAGATAATGACTTGTAGATGTCACCATGGACATTTTCTCCGTCGTCAATACTTCCGGTCGTCACAGAAAGTGGATTAAAAAGTCGATTGTTTCAATTTCTTCGTCTTTCTAACTTCTTTTTTCTGTAATATTCATAGGGTAAGTAAAGGCCCCTCTTTGAAGATTTTACGTATTACCAGTTTCTTAATTGGATTAAGAAGGAATTAAATATCTTCAAATATCTTAGAATTTCCGACAACGTAGGACCAACGTTTCTTAAACACTACAAAGTATTGATTTTTTCGCCGTATATATAGTTTGCGGGGACTGCTCAGTGCTCATTCACGTCGTCGGAGGTGTAGAAGTAACACCTACCTGGTGATTGAGATAGGCCAGAGAAACCTTCCTGTTGCCATGGAAACGAGTTTATGTTGAATAAAAACGATTGTATATGATGTATATCATGTGTGCGCATTTTATTCGCCCCTCTTTTTTTTTTTTTGTCAACTATAGAAGACATTGTGATCTTTACAGACCCCCCCCCCACCCCTCCCACCACCATCTCTTTCTCTTTTTCGCTTTTATGTTTGGAATTCTTAATAAAATGACCTTGACCTTCATATCACAAGCAACTCTTCTTGAAGTTTTCAAAATGTTAAAGCTTAATTCTTTCTACAATATAATGGTAATTTACATGTTTATGTTCAAGACCCCCCCCCCCCTTCCTCGAAGCAACCAGGTACAGTACGCAGATATAATTTTTACAACTTATAAGGAACTTCTTAAGAGTTTCATTAATAAAATTCAGTCCCCCTGATGTGATTTGATAT
Organism: Saccostrea echinata; assembly: GCF_033153115.1. NCBI lineage: Eukaryota > Metazoa > Mollusca > Bivalvia > Ostreida > Ostreidae > Saccostrea > Saccostrea echinata. The sequence goes on from NW_026889852.1 coordinate 18,405, forward strand.
TTTGCTACCATTCATTCTTCTTCTGTTTTGTCTATAGAATTTATAATTATTTTATTTAGAATTAATTTATCTTTAGAAAGTAGTGATTGTCAGCTGCATTCATTAGCATTTCGCGTTTTCTTGTATATCTATTACTTGCATATTAATAAACTCATTAAATAATATTTAAAAGTATTAAAACTTCATTTCTATTAAATTTCATTAATTTGTAAATCCTTGGATCCGCTCCTGCAGGTGCGCGAAAGCCTCATCACTACTGTAAACAAATAATTAATCACGCCGAAAATGTTCATGATTCCGCTAAACTAAGAAAGTTTACACATAGTTTATCATCTCATAAACAACCATCAGCCCTGTCCAATGCAGAAATGCTCGAATTGAAGGGGAAAATTCAGGAATTGTTTTGCGTCAGCCATGTTTTGACGTGAACCTTACACGGCATTCTCTTATATTCTTAATATTATTGTATAGACGAAATTTGGTAAAGGACCGTTGTCCGCTCCATTTCTCCAGAACAGCTTAAGATATGAAAGTTATCTCTGTCAGATATCATAGATAATGACTTGTAGATGTCACCATGGACATTTTCTCCGTCGTCAATACTTCCGGTCGTCACAGAAAGTGGATTAAAAAGTCGATTGTTTCAATTTCTTCGTCTTTCTAACTTCTTTTTTCTGTAATATTCATAGGGTAAGTAAAGGCCCCTCTTTGAAGATTTTACGTATTACCAGTTTCTTAATTGGATTAAGAAGGAATTAAATATCTTCAAATATCTTAGAATTTCCGACAACGTAGGACCAACGTTTCTTAAACACTACAAAGTATTGATTTTTTCGCCGTATATATAGTTTGCGGGGACTGCTCAGTGCTCATTCACGTCGTCGGAGGTGTAGAAGTAACACCTACCTGGTGATTGAGATAGGCCAGAGAAACCTTCCTGTTGCCATGGAAACGAGTTTATGTTGAATAAAAACGATTGTATATGATGTATATCATGTGTGCGCATTTTATTCGCCCCTCTTTTTTTTTTTTTGTCAACTATAGAAGACATTGTGATCTTTACAGACCCCCCCCCACCCCTCCCACCACCATCTCTTTCTCTTTTTCGCTTTTATGTTTGGAATTCTTAATAAAATGACCTTGACCTTCATATCACAAGCAACTCTTCTTGAAGTTTTCAAAATGTTAAAGCTTAATTCTTTCTACAATATAATGGTAATTTACATGTTTATGTTCAAGACCCCCCCCCCCCTTCCTCGAAGCAACCAGGTACAGTACGCAGATATAATTTTTACAACTTATAAGGAACTTCTTAAGAGTTTCATTAATAAAATTCAGTCCCCCTGATGTGATTTGATATTTTGCTACCATTCATTCTTCTTCTGTTTTGTCTATAGAATTTATAATTATTTTATTTAGAATTAATTTATCTTTAGAAAGTAGTGATTGTCAGCTGCATTCATTAGCATTTCGCGTTTTCTTGTATATCTATTACTTGCATATTAATAAACTCATTAAATAATATTTAAAAGTATTAAAACTTCATTTCTATTAAATTTCATTAATTTGTAAATCCTTGGATCCGCTCCTGCAGGTGCGCGAAAGCCTCATCACTACTGTAAACAAATAATTAATCACGCCGAAAATGTTCATGATTCCGCTAAACTAAGAAAGTTTACACATAGTTTATCATCTCATAAACAACCATCAGCCCTGTCCAATGCAGAAATGCTCGAATTGAAGGGGAAAATTCAGGAATTGTTTTGCGTCAGCCATGTTTTGACGTGAACCTTACACGGCATTCTCTTATATTCTTAATATTATTGTATAGACGAAATTTGGTAAAGGACCGTTGTCCGCTCCATTTCTCCAGAACAGCTTAAGATATGAAAGTTATCTCTGTCAGATATCATAGATAATGACTTGTAGATGTCACCATGGACATTTTCTCCGTCGTCAATACTTCCGGTCGTCACAGAAAGTGGATTAAAAAGTCGATTGTTTCAATTTCTTCGTCTTTCTAACTTCTTTTTTCTGTAATATTCATAGGGTAAGTAAAGGCCCCTCTTTGAAGATTTTACGTATTACCAGTTTCTTAATTGGATTAAGAAGGAATTAAATATCTTCAAATATCTTAGAATTTCCGACAACGTAGGACCAACGTTTCTTAAACACTACAAAGTATTGATTTTTTCGCCGTATATATAGTTTGCGGGGACTGCTCAGTGCTCATTCACGTCGTCGGAGGTGTAGAAGTAACACCTACCTGGTGATTGAGATAGGCCAGAGAAACCTTCCTGTTGCCATGGAAACGAGTTTATGTTGAATAAAAACGATTGTATATGATGTATATCATGTGTGCGCATTTTATTCGCCCCTCTTTTTTTTTTTTGTCAACTATAGAAGACATTGTGATCTTTACAGACCCCCCCCCCACCCCTCCCACCACCATCTCTTTCTCTTTTTCGCTTTTATGTTTGGAATTCTTAATAAAATGACCTTGACCTTCATATCACAAGCAACTCTTCTTGAAGTTTTCAAAATGTTAAAGCTTAATTCTTTCTACAATATAATGGTAATTTACATGTTTATGTTCAAGACCCCCCCCCCCCTTCCTCGAAGCAACCAGGTACAGTACGCAGATATAATTTTTACAACTTATAAGGAACTTCTTAAGAGTTTCATTAATAAAATTCAGTCCCCCTGATGTGATTTGATATTTTGCTACCATTCATTCTTCTTCTGTTTTGTCTATAGAATTTATAATTATTTTATTTAGAATTAATTTATCTTTAGAAAGTAGTGATTGTCAGCTGCATTCATTAGCATTTCGCGTTTTCTTGTATATCTATTACTTGCATATTAATAAACTCATTAAATAATATTTAAAAGTATTAAAACTTCATTTCTATTAAATTTCATTAATTTGTAAATCCTTGGATCCGCTCCTGCAGGTGCGCGAAAGCCTCATCACTACTGTAAACAAATAATTAATCACGCCGAAAATGTTCATGATTCCGCTAAACTAAGAAAGTTTACACATAGTTTATCATCTCATAAACAACCATCAGCCCTGTCCAATGCAGAAATGCTCGAATTGAAGGGGAAAATTCAGGAATTGTTTTGCGTCAGCCATGTTTTGACGTGAACCTTACACGGCATTCTCTTATATTCTTAATATTATTGTATAGACGAAATTTGGTAAAGGACCGTTGTCCGCTCCATTTCTCCAGAACAGCTTAAGATATGAAAGTTATCTCTGTCAGATATCATAGATAATGACTTGTAGATGTCACCATGGACATTTTCTCCGTCGTCAATACTTCCGGTCGTCACAGAAAGTGGATTAAAAAGTCGATTGTTTCAATTTCTTCGTCTTTCTAACTTCTTTTTTCTGTAATATTCATAGGGTAAGTAAAGGCCCCTCTTTGAAGATTTTACGTATTACCAGTTTCTTAATTGGATTAAGAAGGAATTAAATATCTTCAAATATCTTAGAATTTCCGACAACGTAGGACCAACGTTTCTTAAACACTACAAAGTATTGATTTTTTCGCCGTATATATAGTTTGCGGGGACTGCTCAGTGCTCATTCACGTCGTCGGAGGTGTAGAAGTAACACCTACCTGGTGATTGAGATAGGCCAGAGAAACCTTCCTGTTGCCATGGAAACGAGTTTATGTTGAATAAAAACGATTGTATATGATGTATATCATGTGTGCGCATTTTATTCGCCCCTCTTTTTTTTTTTTGTCAACTATAGAAGACATTGTGATCTTTACAGACCCCCCCCCCACCCCTCCCACCACCATCTCTTTCTCTTTTTCGCTTTTATGTTTGGAATTCTTAATAAAATGACCTTGACCTTCATATCACAAGCAACTCTTCTTGAAGTTTTCAAAATGTTAAAGCTTAATTCTTTCTACAATATAATGGTAATTTACATGTTTATGTTCAAGACCCCCCCCCCCCTTCCTCGAAGCAACCAGGTACAGTACGCAGATATAATTTTTACAACTTATAAGGAACTTCTTAAGAGTTTCATTAATAAAATTCAGTCCCCCTGATGTGATTTGATATTTTGCTACCATTCATTCTTCTTCTGTTTTGTCTATAGAATTTATAATTATTTTATTTAGAATTAATTTATCTTTAGAAAGTAGTGATTGTCAGCTGCATTCATTAGCATTTCGCGTTTTCTTGTATATCTATTACTTGCATATTAATAAACTCATTAAATAATATTTAAAAGTATTAAAACTTCATTTCTATTAAATTTCATTAATTTGTAAATCCTTGGATCCGCTCCTGCAGGTGCGCGAAAGCCTCATCACTACTGTAAACAAATAATTAATCACGCCGAAAATGTTCATGATTCCGCTAAACTAAGAAAGTTTACACATAGTTTATCATCTCATAAACAACCATCAGCCCTGTCCAATGCAGAAATGCTCGAATTGAAGGGGAAAATTCAGGAATTGTTTTGCGTCAGCCATGTTTTGACGTGAACCTTACACGGCATTCTCTTATATTCTTAATATTATTGTATAGACGAAATTTGGTAAAGGACCGTTGTCCGCTCCATTTCTCCAGAACAGCTTAAGATATGAAAGTTATCTCTGTCAGATATCATAGATAATGACTTGTAGATGTCACCATGGACATTTTCTCCGTCGTCAATACTTCCGGTCGTCACAGAAAGTGGATTAAAAAGTCGATTGTTTCAATTTCTTCGTCTTTCTAACTTCTTTTTTCTGTAATATTCATAGGGTAAGTAAAGGCCCCTCTTTGAAGATTTTACGTATTACCAGTTTCTTAATTGGATTAAGAAGGAATTAAATATCTTCAAATATCTTAGAATTTCCGACAACGTAGGACCAACGTTTCTTAAACACTACAAAGTATTGATTTTTTCGCCGTATATATAGTTTGCGGGGACTGCTCAGTGCTCATTCACGTCGTCGGAGGTGTAGAAGTAACACCTACCTGGTGATTGAGATAGGCCAGAGAAACCTTCCTGTTGCCATGGAAACGAGTTTATGTTGAATAAAAACGATTGTATATGATGTATATCATGTGTGCGCATTTTATTCGCCCCTCTTTTTTTTTTTGTCAACTATAGAAGACATTGTGATCTTTACAGACCCCCCCCCCCCACCCCTCCCACCACCATCTCTTTCTCTTTTTCGCTTTTATGTTTGGAATTCTTAATAAAATGACCTTGACCTTCATATCACAAGCAACTCTTCTTGAAGTTTTCAAAATGTTAAAGCTTAATTCTTTCTACAATATAATGGTAATTTACATGTTTATGTTCAAGACCCCCCCCCCCCTTCCTCGAAGCAACCAGGTACAGTACGCAGATATAATTTTTACAACTTATAAGGAACTTCTTAAGAGTTTCATTAATAAAATTCAGTCCCCCTGATGTGATTTGATATTTTGCTACCATTCATTCTTCTTCTGTTTTGTCTATAGAATTTATAATTATTTTATTTAGAATTAATTTATCTTTAGAAAGTAGTGATTGTCAGCTGCATTCATTAGCATTTCGCGTTTTCTTGTATATCTATTACTTGCATATTAATAAACTCATTAAATAATATTTAAAAGTATTAAAACTTCATTTCTATTAAATTTCATTAATTTGTAAATCCTTGGATCCGCTCCTGCAGGTGCGCGAAAGCCTCATCACTACTGTAAACAAATAATTAATCACGCCGAAAATGTTCATGATTCCGCTAAACTAAGAAAGTTTACACATAGTTTATCATCTCATAAACAACCATCAGCCCTGTCCAATGCAGAAATGCTCGAATTGAAGGGGAAAATTCAGGAATTGTTTTGCGTCAGCCATGTTTTGACGTGAACCTTACACGGCATTCTCTTATATTCTTAATATTATTGTATAGACGAAATTTGGTAAAGGACCGTTGTCCGCTCCATTTCTCCAGAACAGCTTAAGATATGAAAGTTATCTCTGTCAGATATCATAGATAATGACTTGTAGATGTCACCATGGACATTTTCTCCGTCGTCAATACTTCCGGTCGTCACAGAAAGTGGATTAAAAAGTCGATTGTTTCAATTTCTTCGTCTTTCTAACTTCTTTTTTCTGTAATATTCATAGGGTAAGTAAAGGCCCCTCTTTGAAGATTTTACGTATTACCAGTTTCTTAATTGGATTAAGAAGGAATTAAATATCTTCAAATATCTTAGAATTTCCGACAACGTAGGACCAACGTTTCTTAAACACTACAAAGTATTGATTTTTTCGCCGTATATATAGTTTGCGGGGACTGCTCAGTGCTCATTCACGTCGTCGGAGGTGTAGAAGTAACACCTACCTGGTGATTGAGATAGGCCAGAGAAACCTTCCTGTTGCCATGGAAACGAGTTTATGTTGAATAAAAACGATTGTATATGATGTATATCATGTGTGCGCATTTTATTCGCCCCTCTTTTTTTTTTTGTCAACTATAGAAGACATTGTGATCTTTACAGACCCCCCCCCCCACCCCTCCCACCACCATCTCTTTCTCTTTTTCGCTTTTATGTTTGGAATTCTTAATAAAATGACCTTGACCTTCATATCACAAGCAACTCTTCTTGAAGTTTTCAAAATGTTAAAGCTTAATTCTTTCTACAATATAATGGTAATTTACATGTTTATGTTCAAGACCCCCCCCCCCCCCTTCCTCGAAGCAACCAGGTACAGTACGCAGATATAATTTTTACAACTTATAAGGAACTTCTTAAGAGTTTCATTAATAAAATTCAGTCCCCCTGATGTGATTTGATATTTTGCTACCATTCATTCTTCTTCTGTTTTGTCTATAGAATTTATAATTATTTTATTTAGAATTAATTTATCTTTAGAAAGTAGTGATTGTCAGCTGCATTCATTAGCATTTCGCGTTTTCTTGTATATCTATTACTTGCATATTAATAAACTCATTAAATAATATTTAAAAGTATTAAAACTTCATTTCTATTAAATTTCATTAATTTGTAAATCCTTGGATCCGCTCCTGCAGGTGCGCGAAAGCCTCATCACTACTGTAAACAAATAATTAATCACGCCGAAAATGTTCATGATTCCGCTAAACTAAGAAAGTTTACACATAGTTTATCATCTCATAAACAACCATCAGCCCTGTCCAATGCAGAAATGCTCGAATTGAAGGGGAAAATTCAGGAATTGTTTTGCGTCAGCCATGTTTTGACGTGAACCTTACACGGCATTCTCTTATTAAGGTCTTCCGTTTCAGACGGAAGACCTTATAGTGATTCTACTGTTTCTTTTTATTATTATTTTTTTTTTCCCCTTTTCTTGTAAATCGGATTTCTCAGAGATGGCTGGACGGATTTTCCTGAAATTTTCAGGGATGATAGAGAATGAAAATACGCTCAGGCGTTTTTTTCATTTTTTCAAAATTCACTTCCGGTCGTCAGATATGTCCGATTTCCGTTTTTTTCAGAAATATTTTGTCCGAGTCATATCTCAGAAACGGTAAGATATTAAGACACCAAACTTACAGGAGTAATAGATCTTGAGGAGTAGGCAAATCCATTTGGGTTAAGAGCGTCAGCCGTCACTTCCGGTTGTCACAGGAAGTGATCAAAGAAATCGAAAATTTCAACTTTTCTTTTTTGAATCTTTTTTTGCATCACATTATTGCATTTTATTTGTAGTTTCGAAATATGTTGGTCCCACCGGAAACAAAAACGTCAACTTCCGGCTATAAGCGAAAAACTGCATAATTTGAGTATTTTACTTTCCCATAAATATTTTTTATAGACAATGTATTTGAACTGCTTTTTGAATATGTTATCAAGACTGCAAATGTCTAGAGTAACGTCAAATATCTTTGTAAAATTCACTTCCGGTCGCGCGTTTAAATGTCCACAAATTGAGAACTTGTCCCAGTGATATCTCAGAAACAGTAAGAGATTTAGACACCAAACTTATAGGACTATTAGACCTTGAAAAGTAGACACAACCATTTGGGTTAAGAGCGTCAGTCGTCACTTCCGGTCGTCACAGGAAGTGATCAAAGAAATCAAAAATTTCAACTTTTCTCTTTTGGAATAAGACTTGCATCATATAATTGTATCTTTTTCACAGTTACGATATGTGTTGGTCCCACCGTAAACAAAAAACGACAACTTCCGGTTATAAGAGAAAAACTACATAATAGGGTATTTAATTTTCCCCAACATATCGCCTATAGATAGAGTTCTTTAAATGATTTTTATATATGTTATTGAGACTGCAGATGTCTAGAGTGATGTGAAATATTTTAGCAAAACTCACTTCCGGTCGCGTGTTTTCTTGTCCTCAAAATGAAAAGTTATTTCAGCGAGATCTCGGAAACGGCATGAAAGTAAGACACCAAACTTATAGGAGTAATACAACTTGGTGAGAAGGCAAACCACATAGGGTTAAAAGCGTCAGTCGTCACTTCCATTGATCACAGGAAGTGATCGAAGAAATCAAAAATTTCAACTTTTCTTTTTTAAAATTAAAACTTTCATCACTTTATTGCTTCCCTTTCGCTGTTTTGAAATATTTTAGTTTCCACCGGGAAAAAAACTTTAAACTTCCGGTTTTAAGAGATAAACTACGTTATTTCGTGGTTTAATTTTCTCATAAATATCACTTATAGATAAGTATTTGAAATGTTTTTTACATATGCTGTAGATACTGCAAAAGTCAAGAGAAAATTCAGAGATTTTTATTCAGTTCACTTCCGGTCGTGTGTTTTCCTGTCTTCAAAATTAGAATTTGTTCTCACAATTGTTCGGCAACAGTAAAAGACTGAAGTCTAAAACTTTGAGGACTTATAGTCAGTCATCAGTTCATTTGCTTCGTGTAAAAATCGTGTGTCGTCATTACTTCCAGTCGTGACAGGAAACGAAGCAAAAAAGTATTTTTTAACTTATTTTGTTTCTACATAAGTTATAGGCTAATACCGACGTTGGAAAAGACATGTTCATGCAAACAGGAAGTCGTATAACGGAAGACCTTCTCATTACTAGTAATGAGTTTCTAGTATTCTTAATATTATTGTATAGACGAAATTTGGTAAAGGACCGTTGTCCGCTCCATTTCTCCAGAACAGCTTAAGATATGAAAGTTATCTCTGTCAGATATCATAGATAATGACTTGTAGATGTCACCATGGACATTTTCTCCGTCGTCAATACTTCCGGTCGTCACAGAAAGTGGATTAAAAAGTCGATTGTTTCAATTTCTTCGTCTTTCTAACTTCTTTTTTCTGTAATATTCATAGGGTAAGTAAAGGCCCCTCTTTGAAGATTTTACGTATTACCAGTTTCTTAATTGGATTAAGAAGGAATTAAATATCTTCAAATATCTTAGAATTTCCGACAACGTAGGACCAACGTTTCTTAAACACTACAAAGTATTGATTTTTTCGCCGTATATATAGTTTGCGGGGACTGCTCAGTGCTCATTCACGTCGTCGGAGGTGTAGAAGTAACACCTACCTGGTGATTGAGATAGGCCAGAGAAACCTTCCTGTTGCCATGGAAACGAGTTTATGTTGAATAAAAACGATTGTATATGATGTATATCATGTGTGCGCATTTTATTCGCCCCTCTTTTTTTTTTTGTCAACTATAGAAGACATTGTGATCTTTACAGACCCCCCCCCCACCCCTCCCACCACCATCTCTTTCTCTTTTTCGCTTTTATGTTTGGAATTCTTAATAAAATGACCTTGACCTTCATATCACAAGCAACTCTTCTTGAAGTTTTCAAAATGTTAAAGCTTAATTCTTTCTACAATATAATGGTAATTTACATGTTTATGTTCAAGACCCCCCCCCCTTCCTCGAAGCAACCAGGTACAGTACGCAGATATAATTTTTACAACTTATAAGGAACTTCTTAAGAGTTTCATTAATAAAATTCAGTCCCCCTGATGTGATTTGATATTTTGCTACCATTCATTCTTCTTCTGTTTTGTCTATAGAATTTATAATTATTTTATTTAGAATTAATTTATCTTTAGAAAGTAGTGATTGTCAGCTGCATTCATTAGCATTTCGCGTTTTCTTGTATATCTATTACTTGCATATTAATAAACTCATTAAATAATATTTAAAAGTATTAAAACTTCATTTCTATTAAATTTCATTAATTTGTAAATCCTTGGATCCGCTCCTGCAGGTGCGCGAAAGCCTCATCACTACTGTAAACAAATAATTAATCACGCCGAAAATGTTCATGATTCCGCTAAACTAAGAAAGTTTACACATAGTTTATCATCTCATAAACAACCATCAGCCCTGTCCAATGCAGAAATGCTCGAATTGAAGGGGAAAATTCAGGAATTGTTTTGCGTCAGCCATGTTTTGACGTGAACCTTACACGGCATTCTCTTATTAAGGTCTTCCGTTTCAGACGGAAGACCTTATAGTGATTCTACTGTTTCTTTTTATTATTATTTTTTTTTTCCCCTTTTCTTGTCGGAGCGTTTTCTCAGAGATGGCTGGACGGATTTTCTTGAAATTTTCAGGGATGATAGAGAATGAAAATACCCCTAGGCGTTTTTTTCATTTTTTCAAAATTCACTTCCGGTCGTCAGATATGTCCGATTTCCGTTTTTTTCAAAAATATTTTGTCCCAGTCATATCTCAGAAAAGGTAAGAGATTAAGACACCAAACCTATACGGTTAATAGATCTTGAGGAGTAGGCAAAACCATTTGGGTTAAGAGCGTCAGCCGTCACTTCCGGTCGTCACAGGAAGTGATCAAAGAAATCGAAATTTTCAACTTTTCTTTTTTGATTTTTTTCTTTCATTACATTGTTGCATCTTATTTGTAGATTCGAAATATGTTAGTCTTACCGGAACCAAAAACGTCAACTTCCGGCTATAAGTGAAAAACTGCATAATTTGAGTATTTTACTTTCCCATAAATATTTTTTATACATAATGTATTTGAACTGATTTTTGAATATGTTATCAAGACTGCAAATGTCTAGAGTAACGTCAAATATCTTTGTAAAATTCACTTCCGGTCGCGCGTTTAAATGTCCGCAAAATGAGAACTTGTCCGAGTGAGATCTCAGAAACGGTAAGAGATTTAGACACCAAACTGATAAGAGTATTAAACCTTGAGAAGTAGACAAAACAATTTGGCTTAAGAGCGTCAGTCGCCACTTCCGGTCGTCACAGGAAGTGACCAAAGAAATAGAAAATTTCAAATTTTCTCTTTTGAAATAAGACTTGCATCATATAATTGTATCTTTTTCACAGTTACGAGATGTCTTGGTTCCACCGGAAACAAAAAACGACAACTTCCGGTTTTAAGAGAAAAACTACATAATAGGGGTTTTGAATTTTCCCCAACATATCGCTTATAGATAGAGTTCTTTAAATGATTTTTATATATGTTATTGAGACTGCAGTTGTCTAGATTGACATGAAATATCTTAATAAAATTCACTTCCGGTCGCGTGTTTTCTTGTCCACAAAATGAAAAGTTATTTCAGCGAGATCTCGGAAACGGCATGAAAGTAAAACACCAAACTTGTAGGAGTAATAAAACTTGGTGAGAAGGCAAAACACATAGGGTTAAAAGCGTCAGCCGTCATTTCCGGTCATCACAGGAAGTGATCAAAGAAATCGAAAATTTCAACTTTTCTTTTTAAAATTAAAATTTTCATCACTTTATTGCTTCCCTTTCGCTGTTTTAAAATATGTTAAATTCCACCGGAAAAAAACTTTAAACTTCCGGTTTTAAAAGATAAACTACGTTATTTCGTGGTTTAGCTTTCTCATAAATATCACTTATAGATAAGTAATTGAAATGTTTTTTTGTTTTTTTTTTTACATATGCTGTAGATACTGCAAAAGTCAAGAGAAAATTCAGAGATTTTTATTCAGTTCACTTCCGGTCGTGTGTTTTCTTGTCCTCAAAATTAGAATTTGTTCTCACAATTGTTCGGCAACAGTAAAAGACTGAACTCTAAAACTTTCAGGACTTATAGTCAGTCATCAGTTCATTTGCTTGGTGTAAAAATCGTGTGTCGTCATTACTTCCGGTCGTGAGAGGAAACGAAGCAAAAAAGTATTTTTTAAGTTATTTTGTTTCTACATAAGTTTTAGGCTAATACCGACGTTGGAAAAGACATGTTCATGCAAACAGGAAGTCGTATAACGGAAGACCTTCTCATTACTAGTAATGAGTTTCTAGTATTCTTAATATTATTGTATAGACGAAATTTGGTAAAGGACCTTTGTCCGCTCCATTTCTCCAGAACAGCTTAAGATATGAAAGTTATCTCTGTCAGATATCATAGATAATGACTTGTAGATGTCACCATGGACATTTTCTCCGTCGTCAATACTTCCGGTCGTCACAGAAAGTGGATTAAAAAGTCGATTGTTTCAATTTCTTCGTCTTTCTAACTTCTTTTTTCTGTAATATTCATAGGGTAAGTAAAGGCCCCTCTTTGAAGATTTTACGTATTACCAGTTTCTTAATTGGATTAAGAAGGAATTAAATATCTTCAAATATCTTAGAATTTCCGACAACGTAGGACCAACGTTTCTTAAACACTACAAAGTATTGATTTTTTCGCCGTATATATAGTTTGCGGGGACTGCTCAGTGCTCATTCACGTCGTCGGAGGTGTAGAAGTAACACCTACCTGGTGATTGAGATAGGCCAGAGAAACCTTCCTGTTGCCATGGAAACGAGTTTATGTTGAATAAGAACGATTGTATATGATGTATATCATGTGTGCGCATTTTATTCGCCCCTCTTTTTTTTTTGGTCAACTATAGAAGACATTGTGATCTTTACAGACCCCCCCCCCCTCCCACCACCATCTCTTTCTCTTTTTCGCTTTTATGTTTGGAATTCTTAATAAAATGACCTTGACCTTCATATCACAAGCAACTCTTCTTGAAGTTTTCAAAATGTTAAAGCTTAATTCTTTCTACAATATAATGGTAATTTACATGTTTATGTTCAAGCCCCCCCCCCCTTCCTCGAAGCAACCAGGTACAGTACGCAGATATAATTTTTACAACTTATAAGGAACTTCTTAAGAGTTTCATTAATAAAATTCAGTCCCCCTGATGTGATTTGATATTTTGCTACCATTCATTCTTCTTCTGTTTTGTCTATAGAATTTATAATTATTTTATTTAGAATTAATTTATCTTTAGAAAGTAGTGATTGTCAGCTGCATTCATTAGCATTTCGCGTTTTCTTGTATATCTATTACTTGCATATTAATAAACTCATTAAATAATATTTAAAAGTATTAAAACTTCATTTCTATTAAATTTCATTAATTTGTAAATCCTTGGATCCGCTCCTGCAGGTGCGCGAAAGCCTCATCACTACTGTAAACAAATAATTAATCACGCCGAAAATGTTCATGATTCCGCTAAACTAAGAAAGTTTACACATAGTTTATCATCTCATAAACAACCATCAGCCCTGTCCAATGCAGAAATGCTCGAATTGAAGGGGAAAATTCAGGAATTGTTTTGCGTCAGCCATGTTTTGACGTGAACCTTACACGGCATTCTCTTATATTCTTAATATTATTGTATAGACGAAATTTGGTAAAGGACCTTTGTCCGCTCCATTTCTCCAGAACAGCTTAAGATATGAAAGTTATCTCTGTCAGATATCATAGATAATGACTTGTAGATGTCACCATGGACATTTTCTCCGTCGTCAATACTTCCGGTCGTCACAGAAAGTGGATTAAAAAGTCGATTGTTTCAATTTCTTCGTCTTTCTAACTTCTTTTTTCTGTAATATTCATAGGGTAAGTAAAGGCCCCTCTTTGAAGATTTTACGTATTACCAGTTTCTTAATTGGATTAAGAAGGAATTAAATATCTTCAAATATCTTAGAATTTCCGACAACGTAGGACCAACGTTTCTTAAACACTACAAAGTATTGATTTTTTCGCCGTATATATAGTTTGCGGGGACTGCTCAGTGCTCATTCACGTCGTCGGAGGTGTAGAAGTAACACCTACCTGGTGATTGAGATAGGCCAGAGAAACCTTCCTGTTGCCATGGAAACGAGTTTATGTTGAATAAAAACGATTGTATATGATGTATATTTTCTTATTATTATTATTCTTTTTTTTTTAGACAAAATTTTGTGCACGCGATTTCTCGAAAACTATTCAATGAATTTCTTTGAAATTTTCAGGGATAAAAGGTCTTTATATGAATTTTATATAAAATTCCGTTTTTTGGTAAATTCGGTTCCAGTGCCAAGTTATGGACAATTTCCTGATTTTAAAATGAAATTTTGTCCTCGAAGGATCTAAGAAACGGCTAAAGATATGAACTGGAGACTTGTTAAAGATGATAGACCATGACTTTTAGATGTTCAAAATTGCCTTGGTTTTCGTCGTCAGTACTTCCGGTCGTCACCGGAAGTGTTCAAAGAAATCGAAAATTTCAACTTTTCTTTTTTTAATCAAATCTTCCATCACATTATTGCAACTCTTTCGCAGTTTCGAAATATGTTGGTCCCACCGGAAACAAAAACGACAACTTCCGGTTATAAGAGAAAAACTTCAAATTTGAGTATTTTACTTTCCAATAAATATCTTTTATAGGTAAAGTATTTGAAATGATTTTTAGATATGTTATTCAGATTGCAAATGTCTAGAGTAACGTCAAATATCTTTGCAAAATTCACTTCCGGTCGCGTGTTTTTCTGTCCTCAAAGTAAGAAAATATCTGAGTGAGATCTCAGAAACGGTAAGAGATTAAGACAACAAACTTATATGAGTAATAGACCTTGAAGAGTAGGCAAAAACATTTGGGGTTAAACTGTCAGCCGTCACTTACGGTCGTCACAGGAAGTGATCAAAGAAATGAAAAAATTCAACTTTTCTTGTTTAAGTTAAAACTTGCATCACCTTATTGCATCTCTTTCGCTGTTTTAAAATATGTTAGAATCCTCCGGAAACTAAAACGTCAACTTCCGGTTTTAGGAAATAAAATACATTATTTCGATATTTAAGTTTCTCATAAATATCGCTTATAGAAAAAGAATTGAAATGTTTTAATACATGTTGTAGATACTGCAATGTCTAGAGACACGTTAGAGATTTTTTATAAAATTCACTTCCGGTCGTGGTTTTCCTGTCTTCAAAATTAGAATTTGTTCTCACAATTCCTCGGCAACAATAAACGACTGAAGTCTGAAACTTTCAGGACTGATAATCCGTCATCAGTTTATTTGCATAGTATGAAAATCGTGTGTCGCCGTTACTTCCGGTTTCGACAGGAAGTGATGCAAAAAAGTGAATGGTTAATGGTTAGAACGTTGGATTTTCACACTGACGACTAGGGTTAAATCTCCAGTGTCTGAATTTCTTTTATCACTTTTTCAGCTTGAATTTTCGTTTTTATTTTCAGAATCGGACGGAAGACCTCTCATTGCTCGCAATGAGTTTCTAGTATTCTTAATATTATTGTATAGACGAAATTTGGTAAAGGACCTTTGTCCGCTCCATTTCTCCAGAACAGCTTAAGATATGAAAGTTATCTCTGTCAGATATCATAGATAATGACTTGTAGATGTCACCATGGACATTTTCTCCGTCGTCAATACTTCCGGTCGTCACAGAAAGTGGATTAAAAAGTCGATTGTTTCAATTTCTTCGTCTTTCTAACTTCTTTTTTCTGTAATATTCATAGGGTAAGTAAAGGCCCCTCTTTGAAGATTTTACGTATTACCAGTTTCTTAATTGGATTAAGAAGGAATTAAATATCTTCAAATATCTTAGAATTTCCGACAACGTAGGACCAACGTTTCTTAAACACTACAAAGTATTGATTTTTTCGCCGTATATATAGTTTGCGGGGACTGCTCAGTGCTCATTCACGTCGTCGGAGGTGTAGAAGTAACACCTACCTGGTGATTGAGATAGGCCAGAGAAACCTTCCTGTTGCCATGGAAACGAGTTTATGTTGAATAAGAACGATTGTATATGATGTATATCATGTGTGCGCATTTTATTCGCCCCTCTTTTTTTTTTGGTCAACTATAGAAGACATTGTGATCTTTACAGACCCCCCCCCCCCCTCCCACCACCATCTCTTTCTCTTTTTCGCTTTTATGTTTGGAATTCTTAATAAAATGACCTTGACCTTCATATCACAAGCAACTCTTCTTGAAGCTTTCAAAATGTTAAAGCTTAATTCTTTCTACAATATAATGGTAATTTACATGTTTATGTTCAAGCCCCCCCCCCCCTTCCTCGAAGCAACCAGGTACAGTACGCAGATATAATTTTTACAACTTATAAGGAACTTCTTAAGAGTTTCATTAATAAAATTCAGTCCCCCTGATGTGATTTGATATTTTGCTACCATTCATTCTTCTTCTGTTTTGTCTATAGAATTTATAATTATTTTATTTAGAATTAATTTATCTTTAGAAAGTAGTGATTGTCAGCTGCATTCATTAGCATTTCGCGTTTTCTTGTATATCTATTACTTGCATATTAATAAACTCATTAAATAATATTTAAAAGTATTAAAACTTCATTTCTATTAAATTTCATTAATTTGTAAATCCTTGGATCCGCTCCTGCAGGTGCGCGAAAGCCTCATCACTACTGTAAACAAATAATTAATCACGCCGAAAATGTTCATGATTCCGCTAAACTAAGAAAGTTTACACATAGTTTATCATCTCATAAACAACCATCAGCCCTGTCCAATGCAGAAATGCTCGAATTGAAGGGGAAAATTCAGGAATTGTTTTGCGTCAGCCATGTTTTGACGTGAACCTTACACGGCATTCTCTTATATTCTTAATATTATTGTATAGACGAAATTTGGTAAAGGACCTTTGTCCGCTCCATTTCTCCAGAACAGCTTAAGATATGAAAGTTATCTCTGTCAGATATCATAGATAATGACTTGTAGATGTCACCATGGACATTTTCTCCGTCGTCAATACTTCCGGTCGTCACAGAAAGTGGATTAAAAAGTCGATTGTTTCAATTTCTTCGTCTTTCTAACTTCTTTTTTCTGTAATATTCATAGGGTAAGTAAAGGCCCCTCTTTGAAGATTTTACGTATTACCAGTTTCTTAATTGGATTAAGAAGGAATTAAATATCTTCAAATATCTTAGAATTTCCGACAACGTAGGACCAACGTTTCTTAAACACTACAAAGTATTGATTTTTTCGCCGTATATATAGTTTGCGGGGACTGCTCAGTGCTCATTCACGTCGTCGGAGGTGTAGAAGTAACACCTACCTGGTGATTGAGATAGGCCAGAGAAACCTTCCTGTTGCCATGGAAACGAGTTTATGTTGAATAAAAACGATTGTATATGATGTATATTTTCTTATTATTATTATTCTTTTTTTTTTAGACAAAATTTTGTGCACGCGATTTCTCGAAAACTATTCAATGAATTTCTTTGAAATTTTCAGGGATAAAAGGTCTTTATATGAATTTTATATAAAATTCCGTTTTTTGGTAAATTCGGTTCCAGTGCCAAGTTATGGACAATTTCCTGATTTTAAAATGAAATTTTGTCCTCGAAGGATCTAAGAAACGGCTAAAGATATGAACTGGAGACTTGTTAAAGATGATAGACCATGACTTTTAGATGTTCAA
The DNA here is from genome assembly GCF_033153115.1 of Saccostrea echinata. Taxonomy (NCBI): domain Eukaryota; kingdom Metazoa; phylum Mollusca; class Bivalvia; order Ostreida; family Ostreidae; genus Saccostrea; species Saccostrea echinata. The sequence goes on from NW_026889852.1 coordinate 36,067, forward strand.
AATTGCCTTGGTTTTCGTCGTCAGTACTTCCGGTCGTCACCGGAAGTGTTCAAAGAAATCGAAAATTTCAACTTTTCTTTTTTTAATCAAATCTTCCATCACATTATTGCAACTCTTTCGCAGTTTCGAAATATGTTGGTCCCACCGGAAACAAAAACGACAACTTCCGGTTATAAGAGAAAAACTTCAAATTTGAGTATTTTACTTTCCAATAAATATCTTTTATAGGTAAAGTATTTGAAATGATTTTTAGATATGTTATTCAGATTGCAAATGTCTAGAGTAACGTCAAATATCTTTGCAAAATTCACTTCCGGTCGCGTGTTTTTCTGTCCTCAAAGTAAGAAAATATCTGAGTGAGATCTCAGAAACGGTAAGAGATTAAGACAACAAACTTATATGAGTAATAGACCTTGAAGAGTAGGCAAAAACATTTGGGGTTAAACTGTCAGCCGTCACTTACGGTCGTCACAGGAAGTGATCAAAGAAATGAAAAAATTCAACTTTTCTTGTTTAAGTTAAAACTTGCATCACCTTATTGCATCTCTTTCGCTGTTTTAAAATATGTTAGAATCCTCCGGAAACTAAAACGTCAACTTCCGGTTTTAGGAAATAAAATACATTATTTCGATATTTAAGTTTCTCATAAATATCGCTTATAGAAAAAGAATTGAAATGTTTTAATACATGTTGTAGATACTGCAATGTCTAGAGACACGTTAGAGATTTTTTATAAAATTCACTTCCGGTCGTGGTTTTCCTGTCTTCAAAATTAGAATTTGTTCTCACAATTCCTCGGCAACAATAAACGACTGAAGTCTGAAACTTTCAGGACTGATAATCCGTCATCAGTTTATTTGCATAGTATGAAAATCGTGTGTCGCCGTTACTTCCGGTTTCGACAGGAAGTGATGCAAAAAAGTGAATGGTTAATGGTTAGAACGTTGGATTTTCACACTGACGACTAGGGTTAAATCTCCAGTGTCTGAATTTCTTTTATCACTTTTTCAGCTTGAATTTTCGTTTTTATTTTCAGAATCGGACGGAAGACCTCTCATTGCTCGCAATGAGTTTCTAGTATTCTTAATATTATTGTATAGACGAAATTTGGTAAAGGACCGTTGTCCGCTCCATTTCTCCAGAACAGCTTAAGATATGAAAGTTATCTCTGTCAGATATCATAGATAATGACTTGTAGATGTCACCATGGACATTTTCTCCGTCGTCAATACTTCCGGTCGTCACAGAAAGTGGATTAAAAAGTCGATTGTTTCAATTTCTTCGTCTTTCTAACTTCTTTTTTCTGTAATATTCATAGGGTAAGTAAAGGCCCCTCTTTGAAGATTTTACGTATTACCAGTTTCTTAATTGGATTAAGAAGGAATTAAATATCTTCAAATATCTTAGAATTTCCGACAACGTAGGACCAACGTTTCTTAAACACTACAAAGTATTGATTTTTTCGCCGTATATATAGTTTGCGGGGACTGCTCAGTGCTCATTCACGTCGTCGGAGGTGTAGAAGTAACACCTACCTGGTGATTGAGATAGGCCAGAGAAACCTTCCTGTTGCCATGGAAACGAGTTTATGTTGAATAAAAACGATTGTATATGATGTATATCATGTGTGCGCATTTTATTCGCCCCTCTTTTTTTTTTTGTCAACTATAGAAGACATTGTGATCTTTACAGACCCCCCCCCCACCCCTCCCACCACCATCTCTTTCTCTTTTTCGCTTTTATGTTTGGAATTCTTAATAAAATGACCTTGACCTTCATATCACAAGCAACTCTTCTTGAAGTTTTCAAAATGTTAAAGCTTAATTCTTTCTACAATATAATGGTAATTTACATGTTTATGTTCAAGACCCCCCCCCCCCTTCCTCGAAGCAACCAGGTACAGTACGCAGATATAATTTTTACAACTTATAAGGAACTTCTTAAGAGTTTCATTAATAAAATTCAGTCCCCCTGATGTGATTTGATATTTTGCTACCATTCATTCTTCTTCTGTTTTGTCTATAGAATTTATAATTATTTTATTTAGAATTAATTTATCTTTAGAAAGTAGTGATTGTCAGCTGCATTCATTAGCATTTCGCGTTTTCTTGTATATCTATTACTTGCATATTAATAAACTCATTAAATAATATTTAAAAGTATTAAAACTTCATTTCTATTAAATTTCATTAATTTGTAAATCCTTGGATCCGCTCCTGCAGGTGCGCGAAAGCCTCATCACTACTGTAAACAAATAATTAATCACGCCGAAAATGTTCATGATTCCGCTAAACTAAGAAAGTTTACACATAGTTTATCATCTCATAAACAACCATCAGCCCTGTCCAATGCAGAAATGCTCGAATTGAAGGGGAAAATTCAGGAATTGTTTTGCGTCAGCCATGTTTTGACGTGAACCTTACACGGCATTCTCTTATATTCTTAATATTATTGTATAGACGAAATTTGGTAAAGGACCGTTGTCCGCTCCATTTCTCCAGAACAGCTTAAGATATGAAAGTTATCTCTGTCAGATATCATAGATAATGACTTGTAGATGTCACCATGGACATTTTCTCCGTCGTCAATACTTCCGGTCGTCACAGAAAGTGGATTAAAAAGTCGATTGTTTCAATTTCTTCGTCTTTCTAACTTCTTTTTTCTGTAATATTCATAGGGTAAGTAAAGGCCCCTCTTTGAAGATTTTACGTATTACCAGTTTCTTAATTGGATTAAGAAGGAATTAAATATCTTCAAATATCTTAGAATTTCCGACAACGTAGGACCAACGTTTCTTAAACACTACAAAGTATTGATTTTTTCGCCGTATATATAGTTTGCGGGGACTGCTCAGTGCTCATTCACGTCGTCGGAGGTGTAGAAGTAACACCTACCTGGTGATTGAGATAGGCCAGAGAAACCTTCCTGTTGCCATGGAAACGAGTTTATGTTGAATAAAAACGATTGTATATGATGTATATCATGTGTGCGCATTTTATTCGCCCCTCTTTTTTTTTTGTCAACTATAGAAGACATTGTGATCTTTACAGACCCCCCCCCCCCCCCACCCCTCCCACCACCATCTCTTTCTCTTTTTCGCTTTTATGTTTGGAATTCTTAATAAAATGACCTTGACCTTCATATCACAAGCAACTCTTCTTGAAGTTTTCAAAATGTTAAAGCTTAATTCTTTCTACAATATAATGGTAATTTACATGTTTATGTTCAAGACCCCCCCCCCCTTCCTCGAAGCAACCAGGTACAGTACGCAGATATAATTTTTACAACTTATAAGGAACTTCTTAAGAGTTTCATTAATAAAATTCAGTCCCCCTGATGTGATTTGATATTTTGCTACCATTCATTCTTCTTCTGTTTTGTCTATAGAATTTATAATTATTTTATTTAGAATTAATTTATCTTTAGAAAGTAGTGATTGTCAGCTGCATTCATTAGCATTTCGCGTTTTCTTGTATATCTATTACTTGCATATTAATAAACTCATTAAATAATATTTAAAAGTATTAAAACTTCATTTCTATTAAATTTCATTAATTTGTAAATCCTTGGATCCGCTCCTGCAGGTGCGCGAAAGCCTCATCACTACTGTAAACAAATAATTAATCACGCCGAAAATGTTCATGATTCCGCTAAACTAAGAAAGTTTACACATAGTTTATCATCTCATAAACAACCATCAGCCCTGTCCAATGCAGAAATGCTCGAATTGAAGGGGAAAATTCAGGAATTGTTTTGCGTCAGCCATGTTTTGACGTGAACCTTACACGGCATTCTCTTATTAAGGTCTTCCGTTTCAGACGGAAGACCTTATAGTGATTCTACTGTTTCTTTTTATTATTATTTTTTTTTTCCCCTTTTCTTGTCGGAGCGTTTTCTCAGAGATGGCTGGACGGATTTTCTTGAAATTTTCAGGGATGATAGAGAATGAAAATACCCCTAGGCGTTTTTTTCATTTTTTCAAAATTCACTTCCGGTCGTCAGATATGTCCGATTTCCGTTTTTTTCAAAAATATTTTGTCCCAGTCATATCTCAGAAAAGGTAAGAGATTAAGACACCAAACCTATACGGTTAATAGATCTTGAGGAGTAGGCAAAACCATTTGGGTTAAGAGCGTCAGCCGTCACTTCCGGTCGTCACAGGAAGTGATCAAAGAAATCGAAATTTTCAACTTTTCTTTTTTGATTTTTTTCTTTCATTACATTGTTGCATCTTATTTGTAGATTCGAAATATGTTAGTCTTACCGGAACCAAAAACGTCAACTTCCGGCTATAAGTGAAAAACTGCATAATTTGAGTATTTTACTTTCCCATAAATATTTTTTATACATAATGTATTTGAACTGATTTTTGAATATGTTATCAAGACTGCAAATGTCTAGAGTAACGTCAAATATCTTTGTAAAATTCACTTCCGGTCGCGCGTTTAAATGTCCGCAAAATGAGAACTTGTCCGAGTGAGATCTCAGAAACGGTAAGAGATTTAGACACCAAACTGATAAGAGTATTAAACCTTGAGAAGTAGACAAAACAATTTGGCTTAAGAGCGTCAGTCGTCACTTCCGGTCGTCACAGGAAGTGACCAAAGAAATAGAAAATTTCAAATTTTCTCTTTTGAAATAAGACTTGCATCATATAATTGTATCTTTTTCACAGTTACGAGATGTCTTGGTTCCACCGGAAACAAAAAACGACAACTTCCGGTTTTAAGAGAAAAACTACATAATAGGGGTTTTGAATTTTCCCCAACATATCGCTTATAGATAGAGTTCTTTAAATGATTTTTATATATGTTATTGAGACTGCAGTTGTCTAGATTGACATGAAATATCTTAATAAAATTCACTTCCGGTCGCGTGTTTTCTTGTCCACAAAATGAAAAGTTATTTCAGCGAGATCTCGGAAACGGCATGAAAGTAAAACACCAAACTTGTAGGAGTAATAAAACTTGGTGAGAAGGCAAAACACATAGGGTTAAAAGCGTCAGCCGTCATTTCCGGTCATCACAGGAAGTGATCAAAGAAATCGAAAATTTCAACTTTTCTTTTTAAAATTAAAATTTTCATCACTTTATTGCTTCCCTTTCGCTGTTTTAAAATATGTTAAATTCCACCGGAAAAAAACTTTAAACTTCCGGTTTTAAAAGATAAACTACGTTATTTCGTGGTTTAGCTTTCTCATAAATATCACTTATAGATAAGTAATTGAAATGTTTTTTTGTTTTTTTTTTTACATATGCTGTAGATACTGCAAAAGTCAAGAGAAAATTCAGAGATTTTTATTCAGTTCACTTCCGGTCGTGTGTTTTCTTGTCCTCAAAATTAGAATTTGTTCTCACAATTGTTCGGCAACAGTAAAAGACTGAACTCTAAAACTTTCAGGACTTATAGTCAGTCATCAGTTCATTTGCTTGGTGTAAAAATCGTGTGTCGTCATTACTTCCGGTCGTGAGAGGAAACGAAGCAAAAAAGTATTTTTTAAGTTATTTTGTTTCTACATAAGTTTTAGGCTAATACCGACGTTGGAAAAGACATGTTCATGCAAACAGGAAGTCGTATAACGGAAGACCTTCTCATTACTAGTAATGAGTTTCTAGTATTCTTAATATTATTGTATAGACGAAATTTGGTAAAGGACTATGTCCGCTCCATTTCTCCAGAACAGCTTAAGATATGAAAGTTAACTTTGTCAGATATCATAGATAATGACTTGTAGATGTCACCATGAATATTCTTTCCGTCGTCATTACTTCCGGTCGTCACAGAAATTGGATTAAAAAGTCGATTTTTTCTATTTCTTCGTCTTTCTAACTTCTTTTTTCTGTAATATTCATAGGGTATGTAAAGGCCCCTCTTTGAAGATTTTACGTATTACCAGTTACCTGATAGGATTAAGAAGGAATTAAATATCTTTAAATATCTTAGAATTTCCGAAAACGTAGGACCAACGTTTCTTAAACACTACAGAATATTGATTTTTCCCCCGTATATATAGTTTGCGAGGACTGCTCAGTGCTCATTTACGTAGGAACTGGTGTAGAGTTAAAACCTACTGGGTGATTGGGATAGGCCAGAAAAACCTTGCCGTTGCCATGGAAACGAGTTTATATTAAATAAAAACGGTTGTATATGATATGTGTGTGCATTTTATTCGCCCCTATTTTTGTCAACTGTAGAAGACATTGCCATCTTTACACCCCCCCCCCTTTTTCTCTTTTTCGCTTTTATGTTTTGCATTCTTTATAAAATGACCTTGACTTCCATATCACAAGCAACTCTTCTTGACGTTTTTTAAAATTATAAGCCTTAATTCTTTCTACAAAGTAATGCTAATTTACATGTTTATGTTCAAGACCCCCCCCCCCCTTTCCTCGAAGCAACCAGGTAGAATACACAGATATAAAATTTACAACTTATAAGGAACTTCTTAAGAGTTTCATTAATAAAGTTCGGTTCCCCTGATGTGATTTGATATTTTACTACCATTCATTCTTCTTCTGTTTTGTCTTTAGAATTTATAATTATTTTATTTAGAATTAATTTATCTTTAGAAAGTAGTGATTGTCAGCTGCATTCATTAGCATTTCGCGTTTTCTTCTATATCTGTTACTTGCATATTAATAATTTCATTAAATAATATTTAAAAGTATTAAAACTTCATTTCTATTAAATTTTATTCATTTGTAAATCCTTGGATCCGCTCCTGCAGGTGCGCGAAAGCCTCATCACTACTGTAAACAAATTATTCATCACGCCGAAAATGTTCATGATTCCGCTAAACTAAGAAAGCTTACACATAGTTTTTCATCTCATAAACAACCATCAGCCCTGTCCAATGCAGAAATGCTCGAATTGAAGGGGAAAATTCAGGAATTGTTTTGCGTCAACCATGTTTTGACGTGAACCTTACACCGCATTCTGTTATATTCTTAATATTATTGTATAGACGAAATTTGGTAAAGGACTATGTCCGCTCCATTTCTCCAGAACAGCTTAAGATATGAAAGTTAACTTTGTCAGATATCATAGATAATGACTTGTAGATGTCACCATGAATATTCTTTCCGTCGTCATTACTTCCGGTCGTCACAGAAATTGGATTAAAAAGTCGATTTTTTCTATTTCTTCGTCTTTCTAACTTCTTTTTTCTGTAATATTCATAGGGTATGTAAAGGCCCCTCTTTGAAGATTTTACGTATTACCAGTTACCTGATAGGATTAAGAAGGAATTAAATATCTTTAAATATCTTAGAATTTCCGAAAACGTAGGACCAACGTTTCTTAAACACTACAGAATATTGATTTTTCCCCCGTATATATAGTTTGCGAGGACTGCTCAGTGCTCATTTACGTAGGAACTGGTGTAGAGTTAAAACCTACTGGGTGATTGGGATAGGCCAGAAAAACCTTGCCGTTGCCATGGAAACGAGTTTATATTAAATAAAAACGGTTGTATATGATATGTGTGTGCATTTTATTCGCCCCTATTTTTGTCAACTGTAGAAGACATTGCCATCTTTACACCCCCCCCCCCCCCTTTTTCTCTTTTTCGCTTTTATGTTTTGCATTCTTTATAAAATGACCTTGACTTCCATATCACAAGCAACTCTTCTTGACGTTTTTTAAAATTATAAGCCTTAATTCTTTCTACAAAGTAATGCTAATTTACATGTTTATGTTCAAGACCCCCCCCCTTTCCTCGAAGCAACCAGGTAGAATACACAGATATAAAATTTACAACTTATAAGGAACTTCTTAAGAGTTTCATTAATAAAGTTCGGTTCCCCTGATGTGATTTGATATTTTACTACCATTCATTCTTCTTCTGTTTTGTCTTTAGAATTTATAATTATTTTATTTAGAATTAATTTATCTTTAGAAAGTAGTGATTGTCAGCTGCATTCATTAGCATTTCGCGTTTTCTTCTATATCTGTTACTTGCATATTAATAATTTCATTAAATAATATTTAAAAGTATTAAAACTTCATTTCTATTAAATTTTATTCATTTGTAAATCCTTGGATCCGCTCCTGCAGGTGCGCGAAAGCCTCATCACTACTGTAAACAAATTATTCATCACGCCGAAAATGTTCATGATTCCGCTAAACTAAGAAAGCTTACACATAGTTTTTCATCTCATAAACAACCATCAGCCCTGTCCAATGCAGAAATGCTCGAATTGAAGGGGAAAATTCAGGAATTGTTTTGCGTCAACCATGTTTTGACGTGAACCTTACACCGCATTCTGTTATTAAGGTCTTCCGTTTCAGACGGAAGACCTTATAGTGATTCTACTGTTTCTTCTTTTTCTTTTTATTATTATTGTTTTTGTTCCCTTTCTTGTTTTCACGATTTCTCAGAGATGGCTGGACAGATTTTCTTGTTATTATTATTTTTCTTCCAACCGATTTTGTGCACGCGATTTCTCAGAAACGGCTGGGCCGATTTACATCAAACTTTCAGATGTAAAAGATATTCTATTGATCTTGATAGTTTTTTTGCTTTTTGATGACGTCACTTCCGGTCGTGAGATATGGACGATTTTCTGATTTTCAGAGGGTCGGCTTGTCCTGGAGTGTTCTCCTAAACGAATAGAGATAAAGAGATAAGATTTTCAGTGAAGATAGAGGAAAGATTGTAGATGTGCCATTTGGCATCTATATCTTTCCAGCTCAAAAGGCGCCGAAGCTCGCCTGGGCTCGAAAAATAGGCTCACAAGCATCTCGCAAAATTTGACACATTCTCCTTTTTATCTTTTTACCAGTAAATATTTTGTTAAAACATATATTACAAAAGATGTGCAAAATGATAACACCTTTCATTTGATATCAAGAAAAAAGGGCTAATCCCTCAAATTAGGGGCTCAAAGGGGCCAAACTATTTTCATTTATAACTCTTTAACGATCAATATTTTGTTATAAATTACTGAAGCAGAAATGTTTATCTTATAAATTTGTAACTATATATTATAAAATTAGGATCATATATTGCGTAATAAGGGGCCAAAAGGGGCAAGAATGCTAAATCTTTGACGCTTTATATCTCGAAAAGGGGGAATATTTTGATAAGCAATACTGAACAAAAGATGGTTAGAATAATGTTCTAAACAATATGCAACATTTCAATTTTCGTCAAACGGCCCCATTAAGGACTTGAAGGGTTGGCCCCTAAATATTTCCATTCGGCATATCTCCACAACGAAAAGAAATCTCTGAATAGTTGTTGAATAAAAAGTCTTCAAAATCACAAGACCTTTCATTTGATATCAAGAAAAAGGGGCTGACCCCTCAAATTAGGGGCTCAGAGGGGCCAAAAGTCTTTCATCTATAACTCTTTAAATATCAATATTTTGTTATCAGTTACTGAAGCAAAAATGTTCATTTTAATGATTTGTAACTATTTATTATAATATAAGGATCATATGTTGCATAATAAGGGGCCAAAAGGAGCCAGAATGCTAAATATTTGACGCTTTATATCTCAACAAGGGGAGATATTTTAATAAGCAATATTGAACAAAAGATGTTCAGAATAATGTTCTGAACAACATGCATCATTTCAATTTTTGCAAAACGGCCCCATTAAGGACTTGAAGGGTTGGCCCCTAAATATTTCTATTCTACGTATCTCGAAAACGACAAGAAACTTCTGAATAGTTGTTGAACAAAAATGTTTAAAATCACAAGACCTTCATTTAATTTCAAGAAAAAGGGGCTGAACCCTCAAATTAGGGGCTCGGGAGGGGCAAAAGTCTTTCATCTATAACTTTTTAATTATCAATATTTTGATATCAATCACTGAAGCAAAGATACTCATCTTAAAGATTTGCTACCATATATTATAAAATTAAGATCATATCTTTCGTAATAAGGGGCCAAAAGGGTCCAGGATGCTAAATCTTTGACACTTTATATCTCGAAAAGGGGGGATATTTTGATGAGCAATATTAAACAAAAGATGGTCAGAATAATGTTTTAAACAATGTGCGACCTTTTAATTTTTGTAAAAGGGCCCCATTAAGAACTTGGAGGGTTGGCCCCTAAATATTTCCATTCGGCATATCTCCACAACGAAAAGAAATCTCTGAATAGTTGTTGAACAAAAAGTCTTCAAAATCACAAGACCTTTTATTTGATATCAAAAAAAAGGGGCTGACCCCTCAAAAAGGGGCTCAAAGGGGCTAAATGCCTTTCATCTATAACTCGTTAACTATCAATATTTTGTTATCAATTACTGAAGCAAAATTGCGCATCTTAACGATTTGCCACTATATATTATAAAATTAAGATCATATGTTGCATAATAAGGGGCCGAAAAAGGGCCAAAATGCTAAATATTTGATGCTTTATATCTCAACAAGGGGAGATATTTTAAAAAGCAATATTGAACAAAAGATGTTCAGAATAATGTTCTGAACAATAGACATCCTTTCAATTTTTGGAAAAGGTCCCATTTAGGATTTGAAGGGTTGGCCCCTAAATATTTCTATTCTACATATCTCGAAAACGACAAGAAACTTCTGAATAGTTGTTGAACAAAAAATGTTTAAGATCACAAGTCTTTTCATTTGATATCAAGAAAAAGGGGCTGACCCTTCAAAGTAGGGGCTCAGAGGGGCCAAAAGACTAATATGTAACTCTTCAGTGATCAAGAGTTTGTTATCAATTACTTAAGCAAAAATACTTAACTTAATTATATGCAACAATATGTAGTAAAATTGTGATTCTCTATTGCGTCATTAGGAGCCATAAGGAGCCAGAATGTTAACTCTTTTGCGCTTCCTATCTTGAAAAGGGGAAACATTTTGAAAAGCAATATTGAACAAAAGATGTTCAAGATTATGTTATTTAAATCAAAAAAAAAAAAAAAAAAAAAAAAAAAAATAATTAAATAAATCTAAGGGGGTAAACAAAAACTTAATCAAAATCACATCTCATCTCATTGAAAAATCGGACGGAAGACCTACTCGTTGCTCGCAACGAGATCTCATCTAGTATTCTTAATATTATTGTATAGACGAAATTTGGTAAAGGACCGTTGTCCGCTCCATTTCTCCAGAACAGCTTAAGATATGAAAGTTATCTCTGTCAGATATCATAGATAATGACTTGTAGATGTCACCATGGACATTTTCTCCGTCGTCAATACTTCCGGTCGTCACAGAAAGTGGATTAAAAAGTCGATTGTTTCAATTTCTTCGTCTTTCTAACTTCTTTTTTCTGTAATATTCATAGGGTAAGTAAAGGCCCCTCTTTGAAGATTTTACGTATTACCAGTTTCTTAATTGGATTAAGAAGGAATTAAATATCTTCAAATATCTTAGAATTTCCGACAACGTAGGACCAACGTTTCTTAAACACTACAAAGTATTGATTTTTTCGCCGTATATATAGTTTGCGGGGACTGCTCAGTGCTCATTCACGTCGTCGGAGGTGTAGAAGTAACACCTACCTGGTGATTGAGATAGGCCAGAGAAACCTTCCTGTTGCCATGGAAACGAGTTTATGTTGAATAAAAACGATTGTATATGATGTATATCATGTGTGCGCATTTTATTCGCCCCTCTTTTTTTTTTTGTCAACTATAGAAGACATTGTGATCTTTACAGACCCCCCCCCACCCCTCCCACCACCATCTCTTTCTCTTTTTCGCTTTTATGTTTGGAATTCTTAATAAAATGACCTTGACCTTCATATCACAAGCAACTCTTCTTGAAGTTTTCAAAATGTTAAAGCTTAATTCTTTCTACAATATAATGGTAATTTACATGTTTATGTTCAAGACCCCCCCCCCTTCCTCGAAGCAACCAGGTACAGTACGCAGATATAATTTTTACAACTTATAAGGAACTTCTTAAGAGTTTCATTAATAAAATTCAGTCCCCCTGATGTGATTTGATATTTTGCTACCATTCATTCTTCTTCTGTTTTGTCTATAGAATTTATAATTATTTTATTTAGAATTAATTTATCTTTAGAAAGTAGTGATTGTCAGCTGCATTCATTAGCATTTCGCGTTTTCTTGTATATCTATTACTTGCATATTAATAAACTCATTAAATAATATTTAAAAGTATTAAAACTTCATTTCTATTAAATTTCATTAATTTGTAAATCCTTGGATCCGCTCCTGCAGGTGCGCGAAAGCCTCATCACTACTGTAAACAAATAATTAATCACGCCGAAAATGTTCATGATTCCGCTAAACTAAGAAAGTTTACACATAGTTTATCATCTCATAAACAACCATCAGCCCTGTCCAATGCAGAAATGCTCGAATTGAAGGGGAAAATTCAGGAATTGTTTTGCGTCAGCCATGTTTTGACGTGAACCTTACACGGCATTCTCTTATATTCTTAATATTATTGTATAGACGAAATTTGGTAAAGGACCGTTGTCCGCTCCATTTCTCCAGAACAGCTTAAGATATGAAAGTTATCTCTGTCAGATATCATAGATAATGACTTGTAGATGTCACCATGGACATTTTCTCCGTCGTCAATACTTCCGGTCGTCACAGAAAGTGGATTAAAAAGTCGATTGTTTCAATTTCTTCGTCTTTCTAACTTCTTTTTTCTGTAATATTCATAGGGTAAGTAAAGGCCCCTCTTTGAAGATTTTACGTATTACCAGTTTCTTAATTGGATTAAGAAGGAATTAAATATCTTCAAATATCTTAGAATTTCCGACAACGTAGGACCAACGTTTCTTAAACACTACAAAGTATTGATTTTTTCGCCGTATATATAGTTTGCGGGGACTGCTCAGTGCTCATTCACGTCGTCGGAGGTGTAGAAGTAACACCTACCTGGTGATTGAGATAGGCCAGAGAAACCTTCCTGTTGCCATGGAAACGAGTTTATGTTGAATAAAAACGATTGTATATGATGTATATCATGTGTGCGCATTTTATTCGCCCCTCTTTTTTTTTTTGTCAACTATAGAAGACATTGTGATCTTTACAGACCCCCCCCCACCCCTCCCACCACCATCTCTTTCTCTTTTTCGCTTTTATGTTTGGAATTCTTAATAAAATGACCTTGACCTTCATATCACAAGCAACTCTTCTTGAAGTTTTCAAAATGTTAAAGCTTAATTCTTTCTACAATATAATGGTAATTTACATGTTTATGTTCAAGACCCCCCCCCCTTCCTCGAAGCAACCAGGTACAGTACGCAGATATAATTTTTACAACTTATAAGGAACTTCTTAAGAGTTTCATTAATAAAATTCAGTCCCCCTGATGTGATTTGATATTTTGCTACCATTCATTCTTCTTCTGTTTTGTCTATAGAATTTATAATTATTTTATTTAGAATTAATTTATCTTTAGAAAGTAGTGATTGTCAGCTGCATTCATTAGCATTTCGCGTTTTCTTGTATATCTATTACTTGCATATTAATAAACTCATTAAATAATATTTAAAAGTATTAAAACTTCATTTCTATTAAATTTCATTAATTTGTAAATCCTTGGATCCGCTCCTGCAGGTGCGCGAAAGCCTCATCACTACTGTAAACAAATAATTAATCACGCCGAAAATGTTCATGATTCCGCTAAACTAAGAAAGTTTACACATAGTTTATCATCTCATAAACAACCATCAGCCCTGTCCAATGCAGAAATGCTCGAATTGAAGGGGAAAATTCAGGAATTGTTTTGCGTCAGCCATGTTTTGACGTGAACCTTACACGGCATTCTCTTATATTCTTAATATTATTGTATAGACGAAATTTGGTAAAGGACCGTTGTCCGCTCCATTTCTCCAGAACAGCTTAAGATATGAAAGTTATCTCTGTCAGATATCATAGATAATGACTTGTAGATGTCACCATGGACATTTTCTCCGTCGTCAATACTTCCGGTCGTCACAGAAAGTGGATTAAAAAGTCGATTGTTTCAATTTCTTCGTCTTTCTAACTTCTTTTTTCTGTAATATTCATAGGGTAAGTAAAGGCCCCTCTTTGAAGATTTTACGTATTACCAGTTTCTTAATTGGATTAAGAAGGAATTAAATATCTTCAAATATCTTAGAATTTCCGACAACGTAGGACCAACGTTTCTTAAACACTACAAAGTATTGATTTTTTCGCCGTATATATAGTTTGCGGGGACTGCTCAGTGCTCATTCACGTCGTCGGAGGTGTAGAAGTAACACCTACCTGGTGATTGAGATAGGCCAGAGAAACCTTCCTGTTGCCATGGAAACGAGTTTATGTTGAATAAAAACGATTGTATATGATGTATATCATGTGTGCGCATTTTATTCGCCCCTCTTTTTTTTTTTGTCAACTATAGAAGACATTGTGATCTTTACAGACCCCCCCCCACCCCTCCCACCACCATCTCTTTCTCTTTTTCGCTTTTATGTTTGGAATTCTTAATAAAATGACCTTGACCTTCATATCACAAGCAACTCTTCTTGAAGTTTTCAAAATGTTAAAGCTTAATTCTTTCTACAATATAATGGTAATTTACATGTTTATGTTCAAGACCCCCCCCCCTTCCTCGAAGCAACCAGGTACAGTACGCAGATATAATTTTTACAACTTATAAGGAACTTCTTAAGAGTTTCATTAATAAAATTCAGTCCCCCTGATGTGATTTGATATTTTGCTACCATTCATTCTTCTTCTGTTTTGTCTATAGAATTTATAATTATTTTATTTAGAATTAATTTATCTTTAGAAAGTAGTGATTGTCAGCTGCATTCATTAGCATTTCGCGTTTTCTTGTATATCTATTACTTGCATATTAATAAACTCATTAAATAATATTTAAAAGTATTAAAACTTCATTTCTATTAAATTTCATTAATTTGTAAATCCTTGGATCCGCTCCTGCAGGTGCGCGAAAGCCTCATCACTACTGTAAACAAATAATTAATCACGCCGAAAATGTTCATGATTCCGCTAAACTAAGAAAGTTTACACATAGTTTATCATCTCATAAACAACCATCAGCCCTGTCCAATGCAGAAATGCTCGAATTGAAGGGGAAAATTCAGGAATTGTTTTGCGTCAGCCATGTTTTGACGTGAACCTTACACGGCATTCTCTTATATTCTTAATATTATTGTATAGACGAAATTTGGTAAAGGACCGTTGTCCGCTCCATTTCTCCAGAACAGCTTAAGATATGAAAGTTATCTCTGTCAGATATCATAGATAATGACTTGTAGATGTCACCATGGACATTTTCTCCGTCGTCAATACTTCCGGTCGTCACAGAAAGTGGATTAAAAAGTCGATTGTTTCAATTTCTTCGTCTTTCTAACTTCTTTTTTCTGTAATATTCATAGGGTAAGTAAAGGCCCCTCTTTGAAGATTTTACGTATTACCAGTTTCTTAATTGGATTAAGAAGGAATTAAATATCTTCAAATATCTTAGAATTTCCGACAACGTAGGACCAACGTTTCTTAAACACTACAAAGTATTGATTTTTTCGCCGTATATATAGTTTGCGGGGACTGCTCAGTGCTCATTCACGTCGTCGGAGGTGTAGAAGTAACACCTACCTGGTGATTGAGATAGGCCAGAGAAACCTTCCTGTTGCCATGGAAACGAGTTTATGTTGAATAAAAACGATTGTATATGATGTATATCATGTGTGCGCATTTTATTCGCCCCTCTTTTTTTTTTTGTCAACTATAGAAGACATTGTGATCTTTACAGACCCCCCCCCCCACCCCTCCCACCACCATCTCTTTCTCTTTTTCGCTTTTATGTTTGGAATTCTTAATAAAATGACCTTGACCTTCATATCACAAGCAACTCTTCTTGAAGTTTTCAAAATGTTAAAGCTTAATTCTTTCTACAATATAATGGTAATTTACATGTTTATGTTCAAGACCCCCCCCCCCCCTTCCTCGAAGCAACCAGGTACAGTACGCAGATATAATTTTTACAACTTATAAGGAACTTCTTAAGAGTTTCATTAATAAAATTCAGTCCCCCTGATGTGATTTGATATTTTGCTACCATTCATTCTTCTTCTGTTTTGTCTATAGAATTTATAATTATTTTATTTAGAATTAATTTATCTTTAGAAAGTAGTGATTGTCAGCTGCATTCATTAGCATTTCGCGTTTTCTTGTATATCTATTACTTGCATATTAATAAACTCATTAAATAATATTTAAAAGTATTAAAACTTCATTTCTATTAAATTTCATTAATTTGTAAATCCTTGGATCCGCTCCTGCAGGTGCGCGAAAGCCTCATCACTACTGTAAACAAATAATTAATCACGCCGAAAATGTTCATGATTCCGCTAAACTAAGAAAGTTTACACATAGTTTATCATCTCATAAACAACCATCAGCCCTGTCCAATGCAGAAATGCTCGAATTGAAGGGGAAAATTCAGGAATTGTTTTGCGTCAGCCATGTTTTGACGTGAACCTTACACGGCATTCTCTTATATTCTTAATATTATTGTATAGACGAAATTTGGTAAAGGACCGTTGTCCGCTCCATTTCTCCAGAACAGCTTAAGATATGAAAGTTATCTCTGTCAGATATCATAGATAATGACTTGTAGATGTCACCATGGACATTTTCTCCGTCGTCAATACTTCCGGTCGTCACAGAAAGTGGATTAAAAAGTCGATTGTTTCAATTTCTTCGTCTTTCTAACTTCTTTTTTCTGTAATATTCATAGGGTAAGTAAAGGCCCCTCTTTGAAGATTTTACGTATTACCAGTTTCTTAATTGGATTAAGAAGGAATTAAATATCTTCAAATATCTTAGAATTTCCGACAACGTAGGACCAACGTTTCTTAAACACTACAAAGTATTGATTTTTTCGCCGTATATATAGTTTGCGGGGACTGCTCAGTGCTCATTCACGTCGTCGGAGGTGTAGAAGTAACACCTACCTGGTGATTGAGATAGGCCAGAGAAACCTTCCTGTTGCCATGGAAACGAGTTTATGTTGAATAAAAACGATTGTATATGATGTATATCATGTGTGCGCATTTTATTCGCCCCTCTTTTTTTTTTTGTCAACTATAGAAGACATTGTGATCTTTACAGACCCCCCCCCCCACCCCTCCCACCACCATCTCTTTCTCTTTTTCGCTTTTATGTTTGGAATTCTTAATAAAATGACCTTGACCTTCATATCACAAGCAACTCTTCTTGAAGTTTTCAAAATGTTAAAGCTTAATTCTTTCTACAATATAATGGTAATTTACATGTTTATGTTCAAGACCCCCCCCCCCCCCTTCCTCGAAGCAACCAGGTACAGTACGCAGATATAATTTTTACAACTTATAAGGAACTTCTTAAGAGTTTCATTAATAAAATTCAGTCCCCCTGATGTGATTTGATATTTTGCTACCATTCATTCTTCTTCTGTTTTGTCTATAGAATTTATAATTATTTTATTTAGAATTAATTTATCTTTAGAAAGTAGTGATTGTCAGCTGCATTCATTAGCATTTCGCGTTTTCTTGTATATCTATTACTTGCATATTAATAAACTCATTAAATAATATTTAAAAGTATTAAAACTTCATTTCTATTAAATTTCATTAATTTGTAAATCCTTGGATCCGCTCCTGCAGGTGCGCGAAAGCCTCATCACTACTGTAAACAAATAATTAATCACGCCGAAAATGTTCATGATTCCGCTAAACTAAGAAAGTTTACACATAGTTTATCATCTCATAAACAACCATCAGCCCTGTCCAATGCAGAAATGCTCGAATTGAAGGGGAAAATTCAGGAATTGTTTTGCGTCAGCCATGTTTTGACGTGAACCTTACACGGCATTCTCTTATATTCTTAATATTATTGTATAGACGAAATTTGGTAAAGGACCGTTGTCCGCTCCATTTCTCCAGAACAGCTTAAGATATGAAAGTTATCTCTGTCAGATATCATAGATAATGACTTGTAGATGTCACCATGGACATTTTCTCCGTCGTCAATACTTCCGGTCGTCACAGAAAGTGGATTAAAAAGTCGATTGTTTCAATTTCTTCGTCTTTCTAACTTCTTTTTTCTGTAATATTCATAGGGTAAGTAAAGGCCCCTCTTTGAAGATTTTACGTATTACCAGTTTCTTAATTGGATTAAGAAGGAATTAAATATCTTCAAATATCTTAGAATTTCCGACAACGTAGGACCAACGTTTCTTAAACACTACAAAGTATTGATTTTTTCGCCGTATATATAGTTTGCGGGGACTGCTCAGTGCTCATTCACGTCGTCGGAGGTGTAGAAGTAACACCTACCTGGTGATTGAGATAGGCCAGAGAAACCTTCCTGTTGCCATGGAAACGAGTTTATGTTGAATAAAAACGATTGTATATGATGTATATCATGTGTGCGCATTTTATTCGCCCCTCTTTTTTTTTTTGTCAACTATAGAAGACATTGTGATCTTTACAGACCCCCCCCCCCACCCCTCCCACCACCATCTCTTTCTCTTTTTCGCTTTTATGTTTGGAATTCTTAATAAAATGACCTTGACCTTCATATCACAAGCAACTCTTCTTGAAGTTTTCAAAATGTTAAAGCTTAATTCTTTCTACAATATAATGGTAATTTACATGTTTATGTTCAAGACCCCCCCCCCCCCCTTCCTCGAAGCAACCAGGTACAGTACGCAGATATAATTTTTACAACTTATAAGGAACTTCTTAAGAGTTTCATTAATAAAATTCAGTCCCCCTGATGTGATTTGATATTTTGCTACCATTCATTCTTCTTCTGTTTTGTCTATAGAATTTATAATTATTTTATTTAGAATTAATTTATCTTTAGAAAGTAGTGATTGTCAGCTGCATTCATTAGCATTTCGCGTTTTCTTGTATATCTATTACTTGCATATTAATAAACTCATTAAATAATATTTAAAAGTATTAAAACTTCATTTCTATTAAATTTCATTAATTTGTAAATCCTTGGATCCGCTCCTGCAGGTGCGCGAAAGCCTCATCACTACTGTAAACAAATAATTAATCACGCCGAAAATGTTCATGATTCCGCTAAACTAAGAAAGTTTACACATAGTTTATCATCTCATAAACAACCATCAGCCCTGTCCAATGCAGAAATGCTCGAATTGAAGGGGAAAATTCAGGAATTGTTTTGCGTCAGCCATGTTTTGACGTGAACCTTACACGGCATTCTCTTATATTCTTAATATTATTGTATAGACGAAATTTGGTAAAGGACCGTTGTCCGCTCCATTTCTCCAGAACAGCTTAAGATATGAAAGTTATCTCTGTCAGATATCATAGATAATGACTTGTAGATGTCACCATGGACATTTTCTCCGTCGTCAATACTTCCGGTCGTCACAGAAAGTGGATTAAAAAGTCGATTGTTTCAATTTCTTCGTCTTTCTAACTTCTTTTTTCTGTAATATTCATAGGGTAAGTAAAGGCCCCTCTTTGAAGATTTTACGTATTACCAGTTTCTTAATTGGATTAAGAAGGAATTAAATATCTTCAAATATCTTAGAATTTCCGACAACGTAGGACCAACGTTTCTTAAACACTACAAAGTATTGATTTTTTCGCCGTATATATAGTTTGCGGGGACTGCTCAGTGCTCATTCACGTCGTCGGAGGTGTAGAAGTAACACCTACCTGGTGATTGAGATAGGCCAGAGAAACCTTCCTGTTGCCATGGAAACGAGTTTATGTTGAATAAAAACGATTGTATATGATGTATATCATGTGTGCGCATTTTATTCGCCCCTCTTTTTTTTTTTGTCAACTATAGAAGACATTGTGATCTTTACAGACCCCCCCCCCCCCACCCCTCCCACCACCATCTCTTTCTCTTTTTCGCTTTTATGTTTGGAATTCTTAATAAAATGACCTTGACCTTCATATCACAAGCAACTCTTCTTGAAGTTTTCAAAATGTTAAAGCTTAATTCTTTCTACAATATAATGGTAATTTACATGTTTATGTTCAAGACCCCCCCCCCCCCCTTCCTCGAAGCAACCAGGTACAGTACGCAGATATAATTTTTACAACTTATAAGGAACTTCTTAAGAGTTTCATTAATAAAATTCAGTCCCCCTGATGTGATTTGATATTTTGCTACCATTCATTCTTCTTCTGTTTTGTCTATAGAATTTATAATTATTTTATTTAGAATTAATTTATCTTTAGAAAGTAGTGATTGTCAGCTGCATTCATTAGCATTTCGCGTTTTCTTGTATATCTATTACTTGCATATTAATAAACTCATTAAATAATATTTAAAAGTATTAAAACTTCATTTCTATTAAATTTCATTAATTTGTAAATCCTTGGATCCGCTCCTGCAGGTGCGCGAAAGCCTCATCACTACTGTAAACAAATAATTAATCACGCCGAAAATGTTCATGATTCCGCTAAACTAAGAAAGTTTACACATAGTTTATCATCTCATAAACAACCATCAGCCCTGTCCAATGCAGAAATGCTCGAATTGAAGGGGAAAATTCAGGAATTGTTTTGCGTCAGCCATGTTTTGACGTGAACCTTACACGGCATTCTCTTATATTCTTAATATTATTGTATAGACGAAATTTGGTAAAGGACCGTTGTCCGCTCCATTTCTCCAGAACAGCTTAAGATATGAAAGTTATCTCTGTCAGATATCATAGATAATGACTTGTAGATGTCACCATGGACATTTTCTCCGTCGTCAATACTTCCGGTCGTCACAGAAAGTGGATTAAAAAGTCGATTGTTTCAATTTCTTCGTCTTTCTAACTTCTTTTTTCTGTAATATTCATAGGGTAAGTAAAGGCCCCTCTTTGAAGATTTTACGTATTACCAGTTTCTTAATTGGATTAAGAAGGAATTAAATATCTTCAAATATCTTAGAATTTCCGACAACGTAGGACCAACGTTTCTTAAACACTACAAAGTATTGATTTTTTCGCCGTATATATAGTTTGCGGGGACTGCTCAGTGCTCATTCACGTCGTCGGAGGTGTAGAAGTAACACCTACCTGGTGATTGAGATAGGCCAGAGAAACCTTCCTGTTGCCATGGAAACGAGTTTATGTTGAATAAAAACGATTGTATATGATGTATATCATGTGTGCGCATTTTATTCGCCCCTCTTTTTTTTTTTGTCAACTATAGAAGACATTGTGATCTTTACAGACCCCCCCCCCCACCCCTCCCACCACCATCTCTTTCTCTTTTTCGCTTTTATGTTTGGAATTCTTAATAAAATGACCTTGACCTTCATATCACAAGCAACTCTTCTTGAAGTTTTCAAAATGTTAAAGCTTAATTCTTTCTACAATATAATGGTAATTTACATGTTTATGTTCAAGACCCCCCCCCCCCCTTCCTCGAAGCAACCAGGTACAGTACGCAGATATAATTTTTACAACTTATAAGGAACTTCTTAAGAGTTTCATTAATAAAATTCAGTCCCCCTGATGTGATTTGATATTTTGCTACCATTCATTCTTCTTCTGTTTTGTCTATAGAATTTATAATTATTTTATTTAGAATTAATTTATCTTTAGAAAGTAGTGATTGTCAGCTGCATTCATTAGCATTTCGCGTTTTCTTGTATATCTATTACTTGCATATTAATAAACTCATTAAATAATATTTAAAAGTATTAAAACTTCATTTCTATTAAATTTCATTAATTTGTAAATCCTTGGATCCGCTCCTGCAGGTGCGCGAAAGCCTCATCACTACTGTAAACAAATAATTAATCACGCCGAAAATGTTCATGATTCCGCTAAACTAAGAAAGTTTACACATAGTTTATCATCTCATAAACAACCATCAGCCCTGTCCAATGCAGAAATGCTCGAATTGAAGGGGAAAATTCAGGAATTGTTTTGCGTCAGCCATGTTTTGACGTGAACCTTACACGGCATTCTCTTATATTCTTAATATTATTGTATAGACGAAATTTGGTAAAGGACCGTTGTCCGCTCCATTTCTCCAGAACAGCTTAAGATATGAAAGTTATCTCTGTCAGATATCATAGATAATGACTTGTAGATGTCACCATGGACATTTTCTCCGTCGTCAATACTTCCGGTCGTCACAGAAAGTGGATTAAAAAGTCGATTGTTTCAATTTCTTCGTCTTTCTAACTTCTTTTTTCTGTAATATTCATAGGGTAAGTAAAGGCCCCTCTTTGAAGATTTTACGTATTACCAGTTTCTTAATTGGATTAAGAAGGAATTAAATATCTTCAAATATCTTAGAATTTCCGACAACGTAGGACCAACGTTTCTTAAACACTACAAAGTATTGATTTTTTCGCCGTATATATAGTTTGCGGGGACTGCTCAGTGCTCATTCACGTCGTCGGAGGTGTAGAAGTAACACCTACCTGGTGATTGAGATAGGCCAGAGAAACCTTCCTGTTGCCATGGAAACGAGTTTATGTTGAATAAAAACGATTGTATATGATGTATATCATGTGTGCGCATTTTATTCGCCCCTCTTTTTTTTTTTGTCAACTATAGAAGACATTGTGATCTTTACAGACCCCCCCCCCACCCCTCCCACCACCATCTCTTTCTCTTTTTCGCTTTTATGTTTGGAATTCTTAATAAAATGACCTTGACCTTCATATCACAAGCAACTCTTCTTGAAGTTTTCAAAATGTTAAAGCTTAATTCTTTCTACAATATAATGGTAATTTACATGTTTATGTTCAAGACCCCCCCCCCCCTTCCTCGAAGCAACCAGGTACAGTACGCAGATATAATTTTTACAACTTATAAGGAACTTCTTAAGAGTTTCATTAATAAAATTCAGTCCCCCTGATGTGATTTGATATTTTGCTACCATTCATTCTTCTTCTGTTTTGTCTATAGAATTTATAATTATTTTATTTAGAATTAATTTATCTTTAGAAAGTAGTGATTGTCAGCTGCATTCATTAGCATTTCGCGTTTTCTTGTATATCTATTACTTGCATATTAATAAACTCATTAAATAATATTTAAAAGTATTAAAACTTCATTTCTATTAAATTTCATTAATTTGTAAATCCTTGGATCCGCTCCTGCAGGTGCGCGAAAGCCTCATCACTACTGTAAACAAATAATTAATCACGCCGAAAATGTTCATGATTCCGCTAAACTAAGAAAGTTTACACATAGTTTATCATCTCATAAACAACCATCAGCCCTGTCCAATGCAGAAATGCTCGAATTGAAGGGGAAAATTCAGGAATTGTTTTGCGTCAGCCATGTTTTGACGTGAACCTTACACGGCATTCTCTTATATTCTTAATATTATTGTATAGACGAAATTTGGTAAAGGACCGTTGTCCGCTCCATTTCTCCAGAACAGCTTAAGATATGAAAGTTATCTCTGTCAGATATCATAGATAATGACTTGTAGATGTCACCATGGACATTTTCTCCGTCGTCAATACTTCCGGTCGTCACAGAAAGTGGATTAAAAAGTCGATTGTTTCAATTTCTTCGTCTTTCTAACTTCTTTTTTCTGTAATATTCATAGGGTAAGTAAAGGCCCCTCTTTGAAGATTTTACGTATTACCAGTTTCTTAATTGGATTAAGAAGGAATTAAATATCTTCAAATATCTTAGAATTTCCGACAACGTAGGACCAACGTTTCTTAAACACTACAAAGTATTGATTTTTTCGCCGTATATATAGTTTGCGGGGACTGCTCAGTGCTCATTCACGTCGTCGGAGGTGTAGAAGTAACACCTACCTGGTGATTGAGATAGGCCAGAGAAACCTTCCTGTTGCCATGGAAACGAGTTTATGTTGAATAAAAACGATTGTATATGATGTATATCATGTGTGCGCATTTTATTCGCCCCTCTTTTTTTTTTTGTCAACTATAGAAGACATTGTGATCTTTACAGACCCCCCCCCACCCCTCCCACCACCATCCTCTTTCTCTTTTTCGCTTTATGTTTGGAATTCTTAATAAAATGACC